>NW_014577289.1:547352-586620 GCF_000485595.1 Priapulus caudatus | reverse complement strand
TTTGACCTTTGACCTTTGACCTTTGACCTCCAGCTTCGAAATCCCAACTCGTTTTGACGGTCCCCCACCCCCGATGTGCCAAATATCGTGACCGTACGTCGAGCGGTTAAGATTTGTGCGCAACTGTTGACGGACGGACGGACGGACGGACGATCATGCGATTCTACAAGCTGCATCTGACTAAGTCAGATGAGCTAATAATAGTATTTGTAATTATGCCAGGCACTAATTTGTTGTTAAATATTTATTAAAACAGTTTAAATCTTGGTTTTAAAATAGCCTTATTGGTACTTATAGGTATTAATGGTTAGCACCATTGCGTGTACTGCCTTTTTTCACGGTAATGATGTAACATAAGCTGTGCTCTCAATTATTCTCATTACCTTCAATCATTAAAATAATAAGGATTGCAATGTTTTCTGATTGTTTGGAGAAGATTATGGCTACATAATCATTATGCTACATAATATTGTTTGGGGTTAAATAATAGTTAGTGATGATGTAATATCCGTTTTATGTGTAACAGTTATAGTGGAAGACTCAACCGTCTCTAAAATCCACCCCAAGTCGGTTCAATGAGCTTATCCTTCGATGCCAATTATCTATAAAGTTAGAAATAAACCATCTAAATAATATCACTTTTATTACAGGCTCCTTGTCAGAAATGTGAAAACTAACCTTAAAATCACAACTTCCATCATCGTTTCAAGAGGCAGCAATAAAAATGGCACCATTTGCAACAAATACCTTACAATTTTTAAACAGAAATTTCTTATACTTTTCTATCATAATTTAACAGTAAAATTATATATGGAGCACAAATAATTATATAAAACATTAGTGATTACTCAACTGAAGATCATACTGAAGTGTAGTTTAGCTCATTCATGCAGGAGGGAGCAAAAACGACTGAACACATGTACCATCTTTTTACATTTAAATTAGCAAAATATCACTTAAATCATGGGAGCATGTAACATAATCTAGTGCTTATAGTTATATTGGACAAAGAAAACATGCAAGTTAGCAAGAAACTGGATATTTCATCAATTAAAACTATTAATTTAAAATACTTTTATAAACATTTCCTAACATTGTGCATGCCTTTGTAGAAAATGACAGATCTAACCTATCTTTAACAGTATCGTCTGAATTTCGACAATTTCGTGGGCTTTGGGAAATTTTTTTGTCAATAGAGCTGCGGTCATTTGCACATAAAAGTGAGATAATCTGGTATTGATTGAGCAAGACAAAGTGGTAATGGGTAGTCAGTGTTCGAAATAAGGAAAAAATTTTGCTTGTCCTGCAAAATTTTTGCTTGTCCTGATTAATAACATAGAAATATAGTAAATGTGTAATTAATACATTTTTAATCAAATTAAATTTTAGACCCAATATCTTACTTTGTAATTTTAATGCAGTTCATTATAAAAGTTCAAATTAGGCACCAAGCTTCAAAGAACATAAAAAAGCACAATTATTATTTATTTTGACAAGTTATTACATTTGACTTGTTGAAGTTAAAGCTTCAAAGTTTTATAATAACAATACATGGTCAGTCCTGAGTCCGGTCCATGACCAGCGATGGTAGAAAATGATGAAAAATTGCTCTAAAAAGCTGCTTGTCCAGCGGACAAGCTACTGGACAGGTCTACTTGTCCTCCGTGGAAATGGACAAGTGACGGCAAACGGGTAGCACTTATTTCGAACACTGGTATTGATCTGGGGAGATAAGGTGGCTATGGGTTAAAGGATTACTGCAAAATCAACTAGTGATAATGTTTCTGTTCAAGAATAAAACACCCTCATACTAGTGCAACACAAGCCTTTTTAAAGTTCAGATATGGGAATTCCAAGCTGATTATATATCACAATTTGCTAGCATAGCAAATGTATTAGTGTATTTAGCAAGAATGCTAAGAATTCTCATATTACGTCTGATTAAATGAAAATATAACTGAATTTTCCCATGATATTGCAGGGGTAGAAATGAACGTTTGAAGTTGGACTCCCTACCCTCAAAAAGAGGGAGTCCGCAGCAAAATGAGGGAGTCCGCAGTCTGAGGTTCAAAATTAAAGATATTTACAATAACGCATGTGCTTATTTTTAAGATTTCACTGCAGTTGCACGTCTGCCATTTTTCTTGGACATTAGCTGAAAAATACAGTAATTCCGCGAGGTCGTGCTCCGGGACGAACTAGTTAGTATGGCAGAATTTTCAGGGAGTCACACAGACTCCTGGCGTACTCCTGCATATGTCAAATCAGGGAGTCCGACAGTAAATCAGAGAGTATTTGACTCCGGACTCCCGTTAATTTCGCACCCTGATATTGCTTGGTACAAACAAATAAGGTAAAGTAACCATTAGACAAATGAAAACAGGACTCCAAAATTCCTGGCCATCTCAATTTCAAACAAGTGCCGCAGAGCGACAGCGCTCACCTGACGGCAGGTGTTCTGAACTTCTGATGCTAAACTCAGGGGCAAACGAATCAAGGCACCCTCCATCGCCGCGTTCGCTCTCCTCGTTGTCTCTCATTCTTTCTCTTCGCTCTCTCGCTCTTGCTATCTCTTCCCTTCGCGCTCTCTCTCTCCCTCTCTCTCTTGCTCTCTCTCTCTCGCTCGATCACACTCTCTCTCTCTCTCTCTCTCTCTCTCTTTCTCTCTCTCTCTCTCCTCTCTCTCTCTCTCTCTCCTCTCTCTCTCTCTCTCTCTACTCTTCTCTTGCCCTCTCTCTTCCCTTCACGCTCTCTCTCTCCCTCTCTCTCTCGCTCGCTCACACTCACTCTCCCTCGTTGTCTCTCTCTTTCTTTGTCTTTGTCTTTCTCTCTCTTTCTCTCTCTCTCTCTCTCTCTCTCTCTCTCTCTCTCTCTCTCTTTCTCTCTCACTCTTTCGCGCGCTCTCTTTCTCTCTCTCTCTCTCTCTCTCTCTCTCTCTCTCTCTTCCCCTCTCTCTCTCTCTCTCTCTCTCTCTCTCTCTCTCTCTCTCTCTCTCTCTCTCTCTCGCGCTCTCTCTCTCTCACTCTCTTCCCCTCGCTCTCTCTCTCCCTCTCTCTCAATTTCTCTCTTTCTCGAGGCGGTAGCGCTGCCGGACGAGGCTGTACGACTGATTGTCTATACAGACGTCTGATTGTCTATCAGACTGATTGTCTGATGGTCTTCTAACCCTAGCAAGACCGTTTCGTGGAGCTAGCAAGGCGGTAACGTTTTTATATAACTTCACATAAATGTTTATACTATAGTATATGTTAATTCGGGTGGCACTCCGGCAGCCCATGTTATACTATGTTAACTCGGGTTTCCCAGCAGCCGCCAGCGATGGTAGGAAATTATGAAAATTGCTCTAAAAAGCTGCTTGTCCGGCAGACAGCTACCTGACAGATCACTTGTCCTCCGTGGAAATGGACAAGTACGAACAAACGGATAGCCCTTATTTCAAACACTGGGATGGTATCAGGAGCCTTCTCGAAGAAATGTTCGTTGGGATCGTTATGAAAGTTGCCACGAGATGGCGCGTACGTTGGTAGCTGGAAGCTTCCATCGTACGTAGTATATAACAACTATTTGCAAGACAGAATAGGTAAGCACTGCGTCCATTTACCTACACAAGCTACAGGCCTGAAATAGAGAGCTGCCACCTGTACCTAATTAACGCAGGCAAAAACTACACCATACTATCACCACCACATGCACTGGCAGTGGCCACTGGCAGTGGCATATTAACACACTGACAGTACAGAATGCCATAGAATTATACCGATTTAAGGAGCATAAACCTTCTTCAACCAAATTTAGCTTTTGAAATTTCACTGTGACATTGTAGCTCATACATCCAGGCATGTATAGATTCTACTAGCAAACCAGCAGTCAAATTCTTTCTAACACAGTAACAGTTAACAATCCATGTTTAAATCCCTCCCTCTTGAGGGTCAAAAGATTATCAGACACTTACTCTTCGCACGTCAGTGGAAAGCACATTTCATGGTCCTTTCAATAAAGCCATAAAAATGCTAGGTCACCGCTGAAACAAAAGTTTTCCAATCGCTCCGTCACACTATGTCCCCAGAAAATGTCTAAAATCTGCCCTGTGCCCCATTGACTTTGACCTGTGACCTCCAATTTCGGCACAGTGATGGCTTTTCCTACCATGATGCTATACACCGACTATCACGAGCCTAGGCCGAGCGCTTTAGATTTGTGCCGCAATTCTGCATTTCCTCCTTATACCTTAAGTTAAGGAGGGAATGTTCCCCCTTTTTTACACCTCTTGACCTTTGACCTTTGACCCCAGCTTCGACACCCCAACTCGTTTTCGGATTACCCCCCACGTCCCGACTTGAATCCGTACGTCGAGCCGTTTAGAATTTGTGCCCAACTGTTGACGGACGCACGGACGGACGGACGGACGGACGGACGGACGGACGCACGCTCATGCGATTCATACAAGCTGCATCTGACTATGTCAGATGAGCTAAAAAAGGCAGGGAGGCTATGCACTCCCCATGCTCACTGTGAGCAATGGCAATTGTCGAATGCTCATGTTGAACACAAATAGATGTTGACTAGGGTATCCGGCGCATACTCTGTCAACTACGTATATCTCTACAGTGAATAGATTCTATTATTACCTTTTTCTTCTACAGAACACCACCTGTTACTAATACTGTGTAGAAACTTTAGCCCAACACTTACCACGGATTAGCGTTGGTAGTTAAAGGGAAGGCCAAATCAGCTTTACAGCATCATGGCTGTCACAAAGAATATTGTGAAAAGAATCAGGGAGGAGGTTGCGTTCCACACCCAAGCTCTGCTGTTGTACCTTTCCTCACAAATTTCTTCAACTGACCAAGCTATACATATTAAGTTTACCTGCATATTGGGGCCACTGATGACATGCATTAGGACACCACATGATACAACCCCTTCATGGGCCCTCTCTCTTACCAATCCATAAATGACATAAATTCTGAAATTCCTGGGGAGGTGCCTGCCACATTATGTATTTACCAAAAATTCACGTGGAGTTCTAACACGGGCAGGAAATTTCTGCTACCCTGACTGCCAAGGATGAATACAGACATAATTAGATCAAGCTTACTTTAGGACCCTACATAAACACATAATCAGGCCATGATTAGGTTATGGTTCGGTTTAGGGAAGGATAGTGAGAGGATTTATAGCTTATTCTTGTGCACACTTACCTTCAAAGTTATTTAACCTATAACACAAATCCTTTTCCTTAAATTTTTTATTGTGCGATTATTGCTCAGAAACGCTCAATTAGAAAAAATATAGCGAAATATAGTCTCACCTCACAGCAGATATATCACTGATTACACCAACTTGAAAATCACTAAGATATTATGCAGTTATATACTTATACTTTATAGCATAGCAAATTGGATATGAACATATCGTAACACCATGGCATTTTATCGTGTAGCGAGAATGGTGCCTTAGTCAGAATGGGCAAATTTGTAAATTGTCGGTGCACTAAAACTGTAAACAAATGGGCATCTGAGATTCTGTTATTTATTATGTGTAGTCTATGGTGTCGTTGACTCCGTTTATCTTCTGAAATTGGCTGATAGCTGGTGCTATTATCTGGCTCCGAGATTAGCAACAAATGGCAGCCATAATCACAACTAGTATAAATCAAAATTCGAATTGTGCATGTTTTGGTGAATACGAAGGTTCTAAGACATTTCATCGTTACTCAAGCAATAATGGCAAATGTTGTAAAAGTGGGGAAAACATGAGATTATGTTCGAAATAAAAAGTTTAATGCTAAACACGATAGTCCACCACAATAATTATTGGCAATGCTTTCATATCTACTTTCAAAATTTCAAGTGCAACATCACATTTTTATTAGCTGATACTAATTGATGAACAAGTAATCTTTAGGTCATGCCTGGTTTTGTTTACACTTTGAAGTAGCACAGTCCACAAAAAATTGTAATTATGAGGTACTAGCTACCTTGTATTATATATTCTGCACTGAAATTAGCCCGACCAGGCTGTGCGACCGATTGTCTATACAGCCTGACACCCTTCCATACAAAAAACCTATCACCTCTGCAGATCTAAATGAATAACTCTGTATATCTCAAATAAAACTATTCTATTACCACCTTTGACTTGTCTTGTCTGAAATATGAATGTCAACTCACAGTTGTCCTGCTTCTAAACTAGAATGTATCTCTTAATTCATGGTATAATCTGCTAATTCTCACAGCATATCAACTTTCCAAGCAGCTTTCCACGATTGTGTACCCGCCATGTTTACACTGCGCATGCTCAACGGAAAAGAGACACGGAAAACCCGAAACGCAAAACACTCGCTAGAAAACACTATAAAAATTGTACAATAGCCGCACGATGGCTCTCACGGCAATTACACACCAAAGCAAGTGAAATGATGTTCACAAATGTCTGGGCCATTTGTAAAAACCTTAGATGACATGTTCTCGGATGTAGGGGTGGTTTACATGAGGACCGCAGATCATTTAATCTCCCTTGTGCGATCCATTGCGGATTTTAGTCACAGTCGGAATGATACAACATGATGGTGAATTCATAAATTTGGTTGCATTCATCTCAAAAAGTCGCTGTAACCCCGTAAGTACCCAGCGCATCATAGCGCACTGATGGTTACAAGAAGGTGGATGCATGCTGATTCATTTGGTATATATGACATGTGAAGTGTTCTTTGGCAATACTTGGCAAATAAGACAACTACATGTTTAGCTGCAGCCAATGTTTGAAATGGTCTTCTAACCCTAACAAGACCGTTTCTTGGAGCTACACTGAAATATGCGTTAAATCAGTTCATTTTAATATTTTATAACACTGAAACAGTGACAGCAAATTCTAAGCGAGATCTAATATAGTTCGCCATAACAGCCTTAAGCACCCACTTAAATACAGTTTCTACATTATTTAATGGCAGCAATATGCGAGTAATGGCAAATGCTGTTATATGGTCTAAAAATGCACATTGTATGCTAATGAATCGGTTTGCCCAGAGTATACTGCCCCCAAGCCTTACATAAACAAGTAGACCAACTGTGCAGGATTTAGGATTTAGGTGTGTACTGCCACTACATTTCTGGCCTTTCTACTCACATGCTAATAATGCAGCAGCGCATGTAGATAAACAAGTGTTAAAAAGCCCGATCATTTTGCGTTTTGTGAGCCATTTTTCGTGGAAGCAGTGGGGAGCAGGTACAGTCACTAAAACTGGCATAGAATGTTCTATAGCCATGCGGCAACTGTACGCGGGCTATAGTCTTAGAGCTACGCTTTTATATGCACCTGCTAGATTTCGAATAAAAGAATATAATTTGTTATAATATACCATGCAGCTACCGGTGGTTCCAAAATGCAAAGTAAAGTACGAAGTTGATAATGTTAACTTTTAAAGGGAACAATGAACAAACTTCTATTGCATTTATTGATACTGTGTACCTCGACGATTTGTAATTTGTGTACAATTTGGACATGTTACTGTTAGTGAATGATGCCGTTTTATGCAATAACTTTTTTTTTTCAAGTTGTACACTCCGTTTTTCCATTTGCAGGCCTTTCACATGTGCTCACAGAATAAAAAAATGCTGCTGTTAACATTGGCATTAACCTGTACATTGAACCTTTTAAATCAGATACTTTTTGTAATAGTTATCGAAGCACGCTACTTTTCTTAAGAAACAGATTTTGTATGTAAGTGAAACCACTTAGGTTGTAACTGCACAAGTCAATTATAGATCCATCCTATAGGCTATACTAAGAGCCTGTCTCACATTGAATACTGGAACATGTTTTATACCTGTTCAGTAGGTACCTACTCACGGTACTACCACTACCTCAACAACTAGACCTAGTAGTAGTAGACGTATAGCGTATCGCCTGTAACCCATTTACTATTACTATCAGTATGAATGCTTTTTCGACTCATTGTAGTGTACTGTTACAGTGTTAGTGTTACTGTACTGTTAGTGTAGACTTGTATTTACAAATTACCTTTACTTTTTGCGTGATGTTTTAGGACAACAGAGACGCGTGTTAAGAGCTCTGTCGCTTTAGAAACGATTATTACAGACAACCCGATAGCATGATTGTTCTCTGATGAATTCTAGTGACGTCGATTCGGCATTTTCTGTGTTTTCATTTGAAAGTTGCGTGCTGTCGTTTTCCATGGTGAATCATGGTCGCACCACCCAACCCATAAAGGGTTTTGTAACTAGTCAATAACTATACTATGCTGTTTATTGCTATGTTAACTAAATCCCCTACACATTTGATAACTACGAAGAACACAAACAGGACATTAAATGTTATATTACCTGTAAATTTAACGCAAACAATAACAAAAGATAGACATGATGCCTCTGGCGGCCATTACCAGTATGATTACAGACGTGATTTGTGATTGGCTGTGGGTGCAGAGTAAGGGCGCCATATCGTCTCCTAGCGGGATGTATGGGAATCTTCACTTGTCGTGTGATAAACATATGGCATGGATGATGTATAAACAGAGTGTACAGTAATCTATTTTTATGGGGTATTGTTATGTGTGTATGTCGTGTCAAAGTAAATAGTTTAGTTATGGAAAGTGACGACGAATCTAGCATTTGGGAATACTCAACAGCTAGTGTATTTACTAAAACCGATTGTAAATCGCGGTTACTGCATACAGATGCACAACGCGCGTCGAAACACGGGCGCGAAAAAACAAGTAGGCCTAAATTAAAAAATGTGGTGGTAAGGATTAGACAATTCTATTCTCTCTATATTATTAACTAGCGCTAACTTAGTCTAAGAAATCATTATTGCAATACCTCGTGTCAAAAAACGTGTATTAACGTTAGTCTCATAACCTGGTTGTGCAAGTATTGAAGTAACTTACTATTACTTAGTATTACTTAGTATTACTAATACTATTACTAATAGTAATGCTATTACTAATACTATTAGTAATACTATTAGTATTACTATTAGTATTAGTAATAGTATTACTAGTATTAGTAGGACCACTGGTAGCTCTAGTACTATAGCCCGCTTACATTAACTGCCGCTGGGCTATAGCATCAGCCATTACGAATGCTCGGGGACCAACTTACTCCATCCAATCAGCGGGAACTATGTATTTCCGCACGTGGAGGGGTGGGCGGGTTGTGTTGGTTGTGGACAAAAACATTGTTGTTGTCAAGTAACAAATTAATAATACTAGTAATTTGTTCATCTTTCATGACAAAACTAATATTACAATTTCTTTTGATCGCCTAATTTGTTACTTGACAACAACAATGTTTTTGTCCACAACCACCCTAACCCGCCCACCCCTCCACGTGCGGAAATACATAGTTCCCGCTGACTGGCGCTGCTGCAGCACCACCAGAAATGGCCGTTTGAAGTTCGCAAATCGAATGTTCGTTCACAAGAAATACCGCAAGTATACCATTGCAACGATAGTTAGAGGTTCAATTTTAGTAGCGGCTATAACTTAAGACATATTCACTTCAAATAAAAGGCATTAATTGCCTACCACAGACGTTTTATAGCCAGATATAATTGGGGATAAGTTGGTCCATCGCATGCCCTATGGGTCGTTCTATAGCCCAGCGGCAGTTAATGTAAGCGGGCTATAGTACTAGAGCTAGACCACTGGCAGCAAGAACAAGCCCGCACGTACAGCACACACGCGGCCATTGACTATATATAACAGGCTTGTTCTTGCTGCCAGTGGTAAGGACGTGGATATTCGTCTGAGCATCGGACACCTGTTCGTATGCGCTATTCGTCCGAGCAGTTGTTGCGCATGCGCTGTTCATGTTGTATTACATAAAGGTAATATAATTCTAGTCTATGGAGGCGCCTACTCTCTAACCCTAACCCTAACCCTAATCCTAACCTCAACCCTAATCCTAACACTAACTATAAACCGACTCGGTTCGCTTATATACTTCGCGCTATACTTCGCGACTATGGTGTATAACCACATACGCAACGCATGTATGCAGGTGCGTCACAGCCGTAGGGCTGTCGTAGCAAAACGCTACGGGCCCCAGCCTAAAGGGCAAAAAATCATAAATCTAAAGGGTAAATAGCATTTTAGAGCATCTAGATTTAAAAATTGTCTTACTATTACTGATAGTATTAGTATTAGTTACTAATACTACTGTACTATAATTACTAGAAGTAGGTACAACCTTCGCTGCATTGACAACTAGGCCTAATTTATTTAAAACGCACCATTACAAATACAATAGCATGTATTATGCACTAATAGTAATACTACTATAAATTAACAAAATGTACGTATGCATTTGTAATCCTTGCCGTTTGCAGGAACTTCAGAGACCACAGTCGTCGTCAGCTGTGAAAAAGGCCAGGTAAACTCATTTTCACAATTTATAGATTATTCTTAATAAAGCTAAAAATATATTTTTTAAATCGTTGCAATAAAAGGAGCTGGAGGCCAACCTCTGATGTGAAAGACAACATTGTATAGTCATACCCCACGTTATGTCAGTTCAGGTTGAGTAAATTTGCCCATACGTAATTTGTAAGGCCGTGGCTACGCGACCGGTTCCGGACGAGGAGCCGCTAGGCTAAGCGTCCGGACATCCATCTCACACAGTGAGTGATCTTGCGACACGTACACGCATGATTGCGCAACGGGACGCTCTGCTGATTGCCGAGTGTGTGTGTGTGTGTGGGTGAGAGAGAGAGAGGTGTGTGTGTGAGAGAGAGAGAGAGAGAGAGAGAGAGAGAGAGAGGGGGAGAGAGCTAGAGGTGTGTGTGTGCGTGTGAGAGAGAGCGAGAGAGAGCTGTGCGTGTGTGAGAGAGAGAGGACGGATGAAAGGATAGACGCTATTGTATGTTTTCGGCAATCAGCAGAGCGTCCCGTTTCGCAATCATGCATGTGCGTGAGTCGCGCGATCACTGTGTGAGTAGATTTCCGGATGCATAGCCTGGAGGCTAGGCGACCGGTTACGGACGCGTAGCCACTGCGAATTTGTAAACTGACCATAACTCATAGCTCTAGATACGACAATTTGCACATACGTAATACGGTCATCTTCATATGTGTAGTGTACCATCACATTACACTAGTTTACCAACATGTGCAATGTTTATGTTCGTGTTCCTGTAATCAGTCTCACCTGCATCTAATATTATTTCGATAGCTGTTCACAGTTCCCTTAAAGTTGATAAACCTCGCAGCTAAATGCATATATATACCTACTGTGAGCTTACATATGTTGCAAAAATTCACTACAACTCATTTGTATTGCTACTTTCATAACATTTCTTCTCAAAATCTAAACGAAATTACTTCTCTTATGAACGTAGCACCACAGTGATGTTTACACATCCGGGACACAGCGGAGCGATCGGCTCGATTCATTAACAGTTCTTTTCTGTGATAAAACAAGTTATAATTCATTATTCGACATTTATTCATTACTAAATTTTGACATTTGTTTCAATCATATCGTTATCTATATTACTTATGCAATCAGGAAACAAATATAGTGTTTTCGTTCCAGCAACTATTTGTGCTAGCGTAGGGCTACTGCTAGCTGTGTAACGAAACCGCGTCCGACAGAGTTTTCAAAATAATCAACTTCGGAGCACATGTATTTCTGGCTCAATGAGGACATTTCGTGATGTTTGCACACTGCAAGTATGCTCACAGTAGGTCTATAAGACCTTTTTGTTGCGAGGTTTATCCGTTTTAACTGCTACAGTGAGCTGTACAATGAGAAGGTCCTGCTTTAAACATCAACCAACTTTAGAGAAATGTTTTCCTCCAGGTTAGATCCTGAAACACCCAAACCCAATAATGATAGTGATGAGCGAGCTAGTTGGTAATATTGCCCCTCCCCCAGTGATTCTTATTTTGATTTAATTAACTTTCTCTCTAAGTATTAAGTCATTAAGGAATCAATATATGTATTTATAAATGTTTAATTGCATTCATAATCGTCCTTCTAGTTAGTGATGTCCCGATGATCGATTATAATCGAAAATCGATCGATTATAGTCTCAAATTCGATAATCGATTATGAAAACAAATAATCGATTATCGGAAATACCAAAACAAACAAACAAGGAACTGTACTCACGATGTGTGAATTGATATGACAAGTAGAGCACAAGTCCTGCAGGGGCCCATTGTCAGAAACATCGTAAAGTTAATGCTAATGTTAATGCTACGATAACACTTACGACTAATGTTAATGCTACGAGAGTAGCGTTGACAGAAACACATCGTAGCTACGAGCAAACTCACGATAACAGGAACTTCATAATTTCATGTCACAAGGCTGCTGATTGGATGAGAATCGATCACAAAATTCAAATTCATACACATTTATTGTACATAACAGTAATTTATGCATATTATGATGGCTATAACCACATATAAATAATATTTGATGAAAAATGACGTGGTCATGAATTTATTCTGCACAACAAGACAAATTCTCACACTGTAACACGAGACGTGAGAGTTGTGGCAAGCATGGCAAACATTTAAAACAAGAGAAGTCTTGATCATGTTTGTTTAAAATTTTTAATGTTTTAATAAAGGCATTTAAACCATTTCTTTTTAAATTGATTAAATACTGTATAGGAACAGACATTGATATACATACAGCAACCTTCACAGAGTTAATACATGATCATAAACCATGATAATATTGAATGCTATGTATAATTGTATATATACAAAGTAAGATTAAATTAAATCTATGCTATTATTAACCGATTATCCGATTATAATCGATTATCGATTGGTTAAGGGAAACCGATAATCAATTATGAAATTCCAGCCGATTCCCATCACCACTTCTAGTACCTTTTTAACTAAAAGATGTTCTGTGGCAAAGCACCTCCAGTTATGTAATGGAAGGCAATAGGAATACTTGATTTAAGATACAGATTTTCACTTACGGGTGTTTTTTTTCTAGAATGCATCGCTTAAATATAGGATATTACCACAGAGTAAGCATTCATAAAATTCTGCAGGCATTCTGTAACAAGAACGCTCGATGCAAACCTTGTGAAGGGGAGAGCAACTAAAACCACTGATCTGCACTGCCCCCACTGTCATTTGCCACAGAGTGCATTGATAGGGGAATCCTTAGCCTTCCATGCTAATGCTTGCATGGAAAAGGAAGTCATTGCCACTGAAGGTATCTCTTGAAAACGTTGTTGTGCTAACATCTTGTTCTGCTGCTTAACTATGTATATTGTGCCTGTCTGTAATTTCGTGATTACATTGCATCTCAGACTTTTAATTACAAACAGAATGTCCAGATGGAAAGTACTGTAGCTCGACCATACCAAGCCATTTCAGACGTTTTCTTCACCAGGAGTTAGCCAACGAGATTGCAAATGCATCAAAACAAGAATGTTCAGGTATTAACACATTCATATATATAATAAAGTCCTGCTTACATGAAACTATTAAGATCCTAGTGTGATAAATAATGGGATAATGTAAAATATATCGTATTTGGCCATGTGTAAAATTATATTAATCTAATGAATGCCATCTTTTCAGTAAATGCTGGGGATCCAGAATTGTTGAATTGTTTAGCTAATACCTCGCAGTGTGCAACCAAAGGAAATGGTCTGCTACAATCGAGCTCTACAGTACAGCGAAGGTACTATACTGAAACAACAGCTATGTTATTCGTAATTTATTTATAAATAGAAAAGAGATTGCATAGGGTCGGGTTATGGTACACTATTGGAAGTCTTAACAGTTTTCCATTCACTACTGATACTGATTTACTGATTTGTTTTTATACTATAGGTATCTGTGAACATCTGAATGATTCTGAATGGCGTAATATTTCATTTATTAAATATTTCAAATTTGCAGGTCAAACCCAAAGAATCGTGCAAACCTGACGACTCGATTGCGACGTGAGCCACAGATGCGGACTGTGGCGGCGGCGGCGGTGTCACCTTCCTCTACGTCCCGGAGTCGACAGGCCTCTGCCTCCTCCCTCAGGTGCCTTCCTGCAGGTGATGCTGCTTCTTCATCGCTGCATTCGTGCTGCGTCTCCCCAGCAGACCTTGACATGGCACCAGACGCGAGCGAATACCTCCAACCAGCGGACATGCGGCGCCTGTCGACTGATTCGTCCAGCGACAGCGAGAGCCTACTGTCTTTGACGAAGCAGAGTTGCCAGACACCTGGTGCTAATGAGAGTAATCATTGCGAGGTTTACTCTGATGGAGGAGGGAGTCGGAATCGGTACGACTGCTCGGATGGTGAAGATGTGGGTAGCAATGCCACCCAGAACAGTAGTGAGACTGATGATGGTATTTTTTGTGGGGAACTTACGCAGCAGGAGACAGCAGCACCAATGGTGAATCAGCTATCTAGCCAGACAGCCAGCCAAGTGCCTTCCAGAACTACGCAGCGCTCCCTGACAGATTACTTCCCTGTCTCCTATTCTAAGAGTGGAAGAGGAGCAGTAAGCGTGGGCTCCAATCGGAAGCCTTCTTCGCACGGCGGTCTCACTTCATCACGCGGCAGGATCCCCAAGACCCCAGACGGTGACAAGGAAGCTCTGAAACCTGTGCCGAGAATTGGAGAGAGGCCTGTGACATCCATGGAAAGTGAGCAAACAAGGAAGTGTCCATCGTACAAAAAAATACCAGGTTTGGTTCAGAATTACTACCTACATCTTTCTCACAATTTAATACGTAATTGTTGTAAATTGTCTTCTTGTTCTGTTTTTGTCCTTCAGTTCCAATCCTGGAGCATAAGCACCCTCAGTAAATTCACTGCTTTGGTTTCTGTAACAGGCTTTGTCCAGTAAACCTAGTTATTGTTATACTGTGTGTGTGATACTATTGTGATAGGTGTGAGTGTTGGCCTTATTTTGTGTTGTTGCTTTTATTATCATTGTATCATAAATCCTACCAAAAGTGGTCATAATACTTTTTCAGTGGTTACTACAGATATCATGATGCATGAGACTGTGTTATATTCTAGACACTGGATTTGCTGTGGATGCATTTAATTATGGAGCCATACCTGGAATAAGAGCTTATTTCTTGACACATTTCCACTACGACCATACAATAGGTCTCAGCAAGCATTTCACCCATGGACCAATCTACTGCAGTAAGGTATAACCGCCGAAAACACAGGTCTAAAGAGTGTTATCAGTTTCTGGTCACTAGGGTAGAACTGCACAACATAGGTCGCTACTTGGGCCACATAAAGCAATGATATCAAATTTGTTTGACATTTGATGCCATGGATATAAGGTTAGCAATGGGATGGAAACTGTCACAGTGTGGCACTGTTCCATTTTCCTATATACTGGCAATTGGCTATTCTTGCACGTACATATGCATATGCAGTTTGTAGGGAGATGCTAAGATTCTTCTCTTGTGTTGCCAGGTAACTGCAAACATGGTCATGCTGCGGATGCAACTGGATAGCCGGTATATTCATGTATTGCCCGTGGATGAAGAATGTATTGTAATGGATATCTGTGTCACATTAATAGATGCCAACCAGTAAGTAACATATATATACTGTTCTATAACACTCTGTTAGCAATATTAGATTTTTATTCCTAATCTACCCGATTGATACTGCAGTTGCACTGTTTTTAGCATACATGTGTTGTAATGTGCTACTCATGACAATATGTTAGTGAGACATTATGAGCAAATAGACAAAACATGAGAAGATTTGTAAAGTATGCTATAATTTAGATTGCTATTGCATGTGTTTATATAAGTTCCACCCAAATCACTCTAAATTTATCTATATTTGTGTCACATGATGTAGCTGTAGTTAATCAGTTTGTTAAGCCTTTTTAATGTTCTCATAGAATAATTGAAAAGTAAGTGGTATGCAGTATAAATGTCACAATACTAACTAGGTATTTTACTCTACTCATGTCAAATGATTTTTTGATGTGAAATGAACATGGCAATCTGTTGTAAATCTGAAAGAATTTATTCCACAGCTGCCCGGGAGCTGTGATGATATTATTTTCTCTGCCCACCGGAAAAACGATTCTACACACGGGAGATTTCCGAGCTAGTGCTGCGATGGAGCTACATCCATGCTTTCGACATGTTTGCATTGACACCCTCTACTTGGACACAACGTGAGTTGGTGGCAATTCGAAAATCGCAACCTACTCTGTGTGCTAATGTTTGTGATTCAGTGTGCAATACAATCAATCACTTAGTTTAGAGCACCAAAGATAATGAGAAGAGAATGGCTTCACCACCAGGGTTGTTATTTGTCTTGAGTCTCTAGTCAGAATGAGTCTTTTATGGAAAGCAAATCAACACAGGTAAGAGGTAAGAAAGCCATATGCTCCACGAATAGAGACAGAAAGACGAAAAAGAACTATTGACATCTGTAATTCAGTGATACTATCACTATGCTTAATTTGTGTGTGTCCCATCTTCCAGCTACTGTAGTCAGGCCCATGACTTCCCAGATCAGCAGGAAGTGATTAACCATGCTGTTTCCCTGGCGACAAGTGCTGTTGCCATGGACCCCCGTACCATGATTGTCTGTGGAACTTACCAGATTGGAAAGGAGAAGGTTTTCGTAGGTGAGCTACACCATGCTAAGACGCTATTAATTTCACTTTGTGCTATTTTATTCCACGTAGACATTTCAGCACTACCAGATTACTTTTTTCTTTTATTACTAAAATACTATTAATAGCTCGGTCCTGTCAGGATGGAAAAAAAGTGAAGGAATAATATTAATTAACAAATATAATGATAGTGATCATCATTGTGTCAAACGTGCAAAAAAGATGCTGTATAATGTCATTTATTTTCAAGATATATCTAAAACGTTTACTGGGTCAACAATTTCCAATGTTATAAAGAGAAATCCGATGATTGTGCATTATGTTAGCGAAGCAATCTCCAGCTGTATATATAACATGGTTATGTAGTTCCCACTAGTTTGGCATGGTTTTACAGCCATAGCGGATGCTCTGAACAGCAAGATCAGCGTAGCCTGGTCTAAGCGATCCATACTGAAATGCATGGAGGATCCAGAGCTGATGAGCAAGCTCGCTTCTCCCAGGGATGTGCCACGTGTCCATGTAGTGCCCATGGCCCAGGTCACAGCAACGGTACTAGACTTACATGTATCACCCACCTACTACGTATCAAGAAGTTGAATTTTTATTCTGATTAGAGCAAGGAATGTGTTGCCTTGGGTTTGAGCCGAAATTTTTAGGCACCACGTCAATTTCGAGGTGCAATAAGATGAACGTTACCTACAATTAAGGGTTAGCAAGGCAACTTACCTTTTATTATAAATTTCAAAGTAGGAAAGAGAGAGATACTTGTACAACATGCACTTCATGGGCAGGGCACTGAGACAAACCAGGCATAGCTGACAGGAGGGTGACCACGGCACTTGTCGTTGGCTCCATAGTAAAGTGAAGTTTGTACTTCTTACTGTCTTTTACTCTGTACTATATATATTGTATGGGATCCTTTTTTTAATATCATTTATTTAACTGCACTGTGACAGCCTGTAATCTCTGCTAAAAATGATGCTTCAAGTGCTAATGCTAAAGGACAAATGTGATTTCAAAGTCACAAGATTTTGGTAATTTTAATTTGCAGGCTCTTGCTGCGAGACTGGACAGACACAGACTGAGGTCACACTTCAGCAGTGTGCTGGCATTTAAGCCCACTGGCTGGACTCACCGATCTGCTGGTAATAAACGCAGCCTGGCCGGCATTAAACCCGTGAAGACTGGCAAGGTTTCCATTGTTGGTGAGTGAGGGATTGCATTGATACTCGTGGTGACAAATTGCTGAAATCTATATTTGACATACATATATACCTAGAGTACATATATATACACACATACATATACATATACATATATTCTATAGTTCAGTCGAATCCCTTATAACACAATCCACGAAAACCACCGTAATTTGAAACTTGGAACAGCTCTTTTGCCCGAGACTCTGGTCAGTTCTGCCCAATGCACACTCACGTGGTGGAAAGTTGTTTGCTTGTACGAACCAATTAGAATTGAACACATGATCTGACTGGATTCGTCAGGCGTTATTTGCCGATGGCCACTCAATAATAACACGACAAAAAGCATGACTATTCCAAAGAATTCGGTGTGTAAAGGATGTTATCAATCTCCTGTTCCTCTGAAACACAACTCTAGTATGACAGCAACCGTACTGCTTACTCCTTGCGAACTTTTAAGCCCAGTGGCAACAATTTATAAGGTCATTGAATCCACACAGGGTAGTGGTAGATGATCTGTGTATCCAAGAGATGGTCCAGGCCTCCACTTTCGAAACACCAGCAGGTTGAATCTGCATGGGGTAGTGCAATAGATCTGCACCTGTAGAGACGGTCCACGCTTCCACTTCACTCGCGTCTGCTTCTTGTTCTTGGCAGCAACGTTGTTCAGCGCGTGACAGCATCATCTCTACACATTGTCTCTTGTTGCAGGTATACCGTACAGCGAACATAGCAGTTTCTCCGAACTGAGACGCTTTGTCCGGTTTGTTCAGCCACAGGCGATCGTGACAACAGTAAACAATGGCAGCAGTCAACAACGAGATGAGATGCAGGCCTTCTTTAAGCAGTGGCTGGCAGGGTGAATGGCCTATTCTATGTAGATATTGGTGTGTAGTACGTAGATAGTGGTATATACTATGAATATATAGGGCTGAGTGAATAATAGAGTGAAAAGGGCGTGTAGTAAAAAGAGAGGGTCATTGATAGGTAGACTGGAAAGAGCAGCGGTGTAAATGAGCACGAGTGTTTTAATGAGAGTAAATGGATGAGAGAGAGAAAGAGATAGTGTGTGTGTGTGTGTGTGTGTGTGTTTGTGGGTGGGGAAGGTAGGAGATGAGCCTGTTAGTGTATTCCTGTGTACATGTTATCACATTTACGCAAGAAACCTTAGTTAAGAGAATTGAGGATAATCATAAAAACTCCAGATTATTCGTTTTCTTTGCCAAGAAGTAACACAGGAGATTATAATTGCGGTTGGCTACTACAGATGGCGCTACTAGCCAATAATTGTTAGTAGTTTTCTGTACTGTGCACTGAGCTGTGTATAATAACATCAGGAGTGTATAATATAGATATATCAGATTCTATATTATACACTCTTGATGTTATTATGTAAGCGCCGTGGTGCTGTGCCGACGTTTGCAGACGTTTAGCTTTCAACGTTTGCAAAAATGTGGGGACAGTTTGTCTGTAAAAAATAAGTCTGTAACCAGATGACTAATAATTTAATGCTGTTAAGCATATCAGCTACAATTATACTCCAGAAATCATATTTTTAGCCATTAGTATGTAAGAATATATATCATGAGAGAACATGAAAACGCATAGGTATGCGATATTTGTGCATTTGATTATGCATATTGAACAAAGCAGTTGATGTGGATTTAGAAAATTGCACAATTGAGACAAATTTGGTCTCAGCTAGCGTATGCTTTCTTAGTTTAACGTTACCTGCGTGTTGAATATATGTGTGTATGTGTGTGTGTTTGTGCGCGTGCGTGCGAGCGTACGTGCGTGTGTGTGGATAGTGCATTGCTCTGTTGATTATTCATAAAAGCTGAGAAGTATCATTGTGAGTACACGCTGGAACAAGAGGCCTGAGCAAGCCATAGAAGTGAAGAGAGAGTTCTCTCTTCTATAGAGCAAGCCCTAGGTGGCTCCACTGGTGTGTTTTTAGCTAATCTGACATAGTCAGATGCAGCTTGTAGAATCGCATGATCGTCCGTCCGCCGTACCGTCCGTCCGCGGAGCGTCCGTCGCCGTCAACATTGGGCACAAAATCTAAACGGCTCGACCGTACGGTCACGATATTCGGACGTGGGGGGTAATCCGAAAACGAGTGGGATGTCGAAGCTGGGGGTCAAAGGTCAAAGGTAAGAGGTGTAAAGAAGGGGGAACATTCCCTCCTTAACTTAAGGTAAGGGAGGAAATGCAGAATGCGCACAAAATCTAAACGCGCCGACCTAGGCTCGTGATAGTCGGTGTATAGCATCATGGTAGGAAAAGCCATCACTGTGCCGAAATTGGAGGTCACAGGTCAAAGGTCAATGGGCACAGGGCAGATTTATACATTTTCTAGAGACATGGTGTGACCGAGCGATATGAAAAACTTTTTTCAGCGGTGACCTATCATTTTATGGCTTGAATTGAAAGGACCCATGAATAATGCTTTCACGACGTGCGAAGAGTAAGTGTCTGATAAACCTTTTGACCCTCAAGGGAGGTTAAAACATGGATTTGTTGACTGTTAACAAAGGAGTGAGACTGCTTTTGCTATAGAAGCCCCCATCCCCCCACCCTCAACCCTTCCCCCCCCACCCCTCCCCCTGCCTTCCCCCACGCCTCCCCCACCCCCCCCCCCTCCATCTACGATAGTGGGGCGTGTCCTAACAATGATGTGTACGCAACTGCGTGTCTGCATATCTGCGCCTAACAAATGTGGTACTACGCACGACTGATATTTTACGTTTATAATCGTAGCAACAGACGTTAGATGAGCGCTGTCGCTCTGCGGCACTTGTTTAACATACATTGTAACTATAATTGGTATAGCCGCGCGAGCAGCAATAGATCGATAGGATAGACGGGGATTATCAGATGCACAGGTGAATGTAATTATATATTTATTCATTCACTCTGCTTTATTTTAGGTGACCTGGATGGAGTCAACCCAACTGTCATCTTGTCTCTCCGTTTGTGGTCACTTCCAGCACTAGCAGTCACTAGCAGATACTAATAGAATGAAGCTGCCAACTATACCGACTATGTGACTGCGGGTATACGAATGCAAAAACTTTGCCCTCCCCAGTTTAGTTGACCTTGCAGGTGTGGGCTTAGAGGTGCAAGTATCTTAAAAGTGTGCTTGGTAATTTGTTCCGAAATTAGTCATTAATTTTTCTAGTCCAATATGTGATTGTGTAAGAATGTTTTTTCTTTTGCCTAGAAATTAATTTATATTTTATATACACGCATATATATATATATATATATAATTGCATATCCTAGTAGATATCACTTGCGAATTGTTAGAGGATATCAAAGAAATTACTTAAAAATAATGGATAGCTTATTGATTTTCTATTCGTATTTCAAACGGTTAATAGTATACGTGAGGAAAATTGTCATTAAATAATATCTAACTGCTGATTTTAGTGTTACAGTAAAATGATATTGTTAATTATCATCAAGTTTAGGAGAACTAATGAGAGACAACGTTTTTATTCTCCCATAATATAATGCATATAATAAGCTTTTCTTAATTGCCATGAATATGTGATATACTTGTTATAATTAGTACTGAATATCCTAGAAAATGTTACTGTAGAATCTGTTAGAGACTGATTAATGTGTGAATGTGTGTTCGTAGAGTTAATTTGTATTTGTGAACTATAAGAGGTAATTTTTATATCCATATAATATGATATTTTATGCTGCTCAACAGTATTATGTCAATTTTCTCATTGACTGTGTCCATTGATATATAATTCATTTCTGATTGGAGAGGCGGACATATACTAACTGACAGACAGATACACAGGGTCGCCATCTGACTGACAAACAGACAGATAGGCAGAGCAATCCAAAGAGATCCAATCTCAACCAAACATTGCCCGGTCTAGCTGTCAGGTAACGTTGTTATATATAAAGAGAGGTCTATGTAAAGCAATTGTTTAAAAGCATCCTTCCCTGTGCGAATCGTGCGTAATTGTTTCTGCTATTTGTCTTTCAGCTTTTGACCGTGATATCAACTTGCCGAGCGTTTATTCGTTTCCATCCCTAAAACCCTAATAACAAATCCTCTTTAACGATTCCTCTTCATACGGAGGCCAAGCGTTTCAGGGCTAGATTGCTGGGTTGATTGTAGTGTGGATGAGTTTTAATGGAGCTCTACTTGTCGTCTGCAAGCTACACATTCTAATTGGTCGCTAATCAGATAACAAGTGGCTAACAAGGGGCGGCCGTGCATTTAGCCGACGCTTAACGTAGTTATCATGTTTAGCACCAGTCTGCTTCATTTCGCAGCGTGGGGCTGCTTGGTAATTTCCACCTGTCCTCTCTACACGGCTACCAGTCATGGCTGGTCAGCGCGGTCCTACATCACGCTGGTTATTGTTTGCACGGTAGAAATAGATAGTATATGATTCTATTTATGGTTTGCACCATCTTCCATCCAAGCGGTCTGTTCGCTGGATTAGAGCCGTCATTGTGATCAGTGTGTAGGCCTCGTCTTCGCGTGCGTGCGTGTGTTTGTGTGCGTGCACGCGCGTGTGTATGTACATATATCATGGCATTGTGACCAAGCAGATTTGCTGTTGAAACTGCCTCGGCAGTATATATGCTTTGAAGTTATTTCGAAAACGAACCATTTTTACGTGATAAAATAATGTTATTCCAATAAACAAGAACGGATCATAACGGCTCTGTATGTCAGTATCTCACGCGGCAGCTCGCAAGTTCGAAAAATGTGCAGAGTCACTCTCTGAACGCGAGTGGAAGGAAGTCGCGATGAGTTTTTGCTTCTAAAATGTTTTCCCGGTGTCGTTTTGTTTTCGGAAATCGTCCGCCATTACTCGCTGAATGAGCAACTCCGGCTCACCGGAAATGCGCGCACGCACGTACGCACGCGCGCATGCGCTCAGACGCGACGCAGCTTGCAATGGCGAGAGTTTTTCAGGAGCTAACCTTGCAGGGTTGCTCGAGGGCCAGCACTGAGAGCGAGCAGGCGTGATGGATGGATGCGAAAACTCGCCGTAAACTCGTGAATATCTGCGCAAACGGCCGACGCCAATCGTTTTCGATACGTGACGCTTTATCGCCGACGCCGGGATGACGGTTACTTCGCGCGTGCAAAAAAAAGAATTATAGCGAGACGATAAATAGGGATTTGATCATGATATACACGCGAAACGGGAGAATTCGCGTCAATAAGGGAGCTATTGGGGGAAATTCTATTGCACGTTATTGTTGTGCGCTTACTCATAGTGCAAAAAAGTATAATGATGGTTTTATCTATTCTTGATAGTGCGTAATTCGGATATCATCGCGGTTTTGCATTTTTCGACCTTTTCATGTATTGTGATCGGCATTATGGGTAGATAACCCGAGTTCCTTCCATTGTGCACGTGCATAAACAGACGGCTAGCGTTAAAGCTATACACGCATGTTCTCATGCATGCACGCACGCGCGCACACACATGTATGCGTGTATATGTGCGTGCGTGTGTACTTGCGTGCGCGTGTGTGTGTCGGTCGCGGTGCGTGCGTGTGTGTATCGGGATTTTAATATAAATGATACGTGTTATAAATTTTCTGTAGTTTATTTGTGCGCGTTTTGTTTTTTGTAGGCCTCGCTGTTACAACGCGAGAGCGAATTATCTATCATTTCTGCCGGTAGTTTTGGCGACAATATAAAAAATCTACTACTAAAACAATCCTATCGTTCGAAACACGAAAGCTGTTTATTCGAGCTATTATTTAACGCGATGACAGCGTAAAAACTCATTCGGTTTAACTGTTAAATGAGCGACATTTATAGGCAAAAACGCTGATGGTCCATTTTGTCCCACAATTGACAGGAAGTGCCATCGGGGGAGCAAATTTGAGCAGTAACGTGTATACTCAAGGGAACAAAGGCGTTCAGAGGTGTTGAACTTTGCTGCTTGCAGCGAGAAATGGCGATGCGATAGAGAGCGGGGAGTGGGTCGGCCCATCAATTTTATTCACGTTGTGGAACACGCTCGCAATTAGATGCGTGTGTTTTTCCTAGTTTATTATAAAGATTTGACGTTATAACCGACGCTCTGCTCGTGCGTAACAATGCGCGGAGGGGATTTCATAGTAGAACGCGAATTTTCGAACAATATGATCGTGTTTGCGGCTCTTGAAGCGTAATTGCGTTTGAGCGAATTGTCGAGCTATCTGCCGAGTAAACGTACACAAAACAGTGGCATTGTAATGCCCATGGCTATTCCTATAGGAAAAGTGAAGGACGCGAATGAGTGTAAACGATTTTTATCTTGCTGTGTTGAACTAGAAGTACGGCTGAGTGCGCTTACCACAAAAATACACATTTAATTTATAGTGTAGGTATCGCGAAGGAGCGGGATAGCAGTCCTATGGGCTACATGTAAGACAGTATGTTATTGAAATACGACCAAGAGCGTAGTGCTAATAAGACCAATGCTAATTCTAATGCCGGTGCTAATGAGACCAAGTGCTAATAAGAATAAGAGATTTGATATAAAGTAGCTCCAAAAATAGAATAGCGTAATTAATATAATTTAACACAACTTAATTAGTTCGGACAGTGTGCTAGAATGCAGTCTCTCAGTCTTTGATGGATCCTTTCAGTCCCGTGCCTGAAAGAGGGAATGTGCGCGTGCGCGCGTATGTGTGTGCGTGGGTGTGAGCGTGCGCGTGGATGTGTCTGTTGTGCCCACACCTGGGCCGCGTGACAGGGGGGATGTGAGGTCGTGCCATAATTGACGGTTCATTGTATAATTAATGTCGACACTACCGAATACTCAGCTGTTTTGTGTGCTAATGACACAACCGATATGTAGCCATTTCAGGTCATTAAACACATCACCCCCTGTTTGCATCGAACAGCCAGTGTGATATATACCCGTATATACCCAAGACTGATTCCAAACGTCTATATGGCTGAGCCCGCAAGGCTGGTTCTCAACGCCTCACGAGTCTTTACAACCCCCTTTTCAATTTTAGCGCATTGAAATTTCAAGATTACTCTAACAATACCATAAGGTCGCAGATAGAAGACTATTACAATGTCTTTTTTGCTGGTTTTGTTGTTTATTGTGTGAAGTGTAATTAATAGATGTATAGAATGATGGAGAGAGAGAAAGAGAGAAAGAGAGAGAGAGAGAGACCGACGGACAGTCAGAGAGCCAGAGAGAGAGAGAGAGAGAGACCGACGGACAGTCAGAGAGCCAGAGAGAGAGAGAGAGAGAGAGAGAGAAAGAGCGCGCTAGTATAAAAGCCGATTAGCGCGCCTGTCAGCATTGTCGGTGTAGCTGCAGGTGGGGAAGATGCACTTAGGAACCAAGGCCAACGTCGCGCTCCTATATCGCTTCGCTTTTTGCGTTTTCCCGCTTATTATAAACCGATTAAAATGGCGATAGCGACACGCTAATTGTGGCGCACGAGTGTCGACAAATGCACATCTTTGCACAAGCTACAGGTGCGACGGCACCGTGCACCACGAGTGACTCGGGTTTTGAAATGGGCTAATCGCATTACGTAGATAAGTGTTATTATCACATCTTGGTTTTCGTTGCGCAGGTGAGAGTGTTCACACGGCGACACTCATTCGACCTGTATCGCAAACAACTACAAACTACGCTCTGCTCCTTTAAAGTTTTTACTACGAAATTCTTGCTCAGAAACGCTCAATCCGAATAAAATATTGCGAAATATAGTCACAGCGGATATATCACTGATTACACTAACTTGAAAAACACTAAGATTCATGCAGTTATAGCATAGAAAACTGGATATGAATGCATCATAACACAACGAAAAGAGCCGCAGTTGTATCCTTCGCCGAAACTTTTATGCCTTCTGCGTATATCCTCCTCGACAAAGTATAAACCTGCTAAACTTACCAGAAACTGCCTGATACATCTGTTAGCACCAGCTATCTAAGAAAAACTGTGTAGTGGTTCGATAGTTGGGATGCTGTGAAAAGAGGATACGCCTAGAGCAATGCATAGTAACCCACTGCTATAGATGTAAATCCTAACAATGTCATTTCGGCATAAATTTCACAGCCCCTTCCTCTTAGTTAACTTTGTTAACCCTTTTCCGATGTCTTTCGCCGTGTACCATGCACGTACTGTCGTCGCAGTGTGCACCTAACAAATCTCTTTGTTACATGTATGATGAGACACAAGACAATACGATTTAGACTAGAATTAATCGGCATTTCTTATCTTGATCCCTTTACAATGCTTTAGAATATTATATGTTTTTTATATTGGTTTCTTTATATTATATATATATATATATATATATATTAGTCATGATTACTATTAAGATAATGAGTAGTATTTACTGTTGTTCCCTTATATATATTTTCCATATAAAGGGACATAGCCCGAGCTCAGCATGCAATGTCTGTCCAATACGCCCGTATGTTCGTGTTTCGTGTAGCGAACACACACGGAATCTTGCATGTGTTTGGCGTTTATGCAGATACGCGGACGACGAGGGACCACCTACATTGTCTTACATATCCCCGAGGCACGTTCTGATGCACGAGCCGCATCACGAGCTAAGAGCTCGCCCGGTTCGGCTTTGTGCCTCTCTCTCTCTCTCTCTCAGTGTCTACCTTTTGTGCGATTAATCATATGATAATTACTCATAACAAGTTAGGTATTGTGAGACGCCGCCGGGCGGCACGCACCGCTAGCGTTACGCTGTTGCAGAGAGTGAAAACCCATCGACATTTGATATGATTCTAACCACCATAGAAGGCCACCACGGGTTGAGAAATCGTCATATATATAAATGTATATATACGTTAGCGCAGTGGTTGTCTATATAGCGGTGGGCGCAATATCGCCGTCTGCCCTGCGCACAAAGCCGCTATTGTGTAGAAGAGGCGTTGATTGACAGAGATGTGTTATGACTATACCGGCAGCAGGAGCTAATCTAGTGTACGTATTGTTTTATAACACTCTCCCGCCAACACGCCCCGCCGTGTGTGCGCAGAACTCGCGACAGTGCGAGGCTAAACCCTCTCACTGCGTCATCGGACGTCGCGGCAACTCGGTCCGGCAAATCCGGAGTTGACCGAGCGGAGACCGGGAGCGCACGACGCGCGCGCTTTTTCACAAAAGAGCCACTGTGCGGTAGATGATAGGCAGACACGAGCGTTATCCGCGTGTTAGCCATGCGTCTCTCTATCTCTCTCTCTCTCTCTGCTCACTAGTGGCCAGCGATAGGCGTTCTATGACGTGGCCAGCGATGCGTGGTTCTAACGCACACGCGAGGAATGCTGCGCAGCGATGCTAGGCTAGCTATCTACCTCGCTCGTTGCGCGAAATACGCGAACAGTTTTCCACCCGGCGCGACCGCGGGCGTAGAAAAACGCGCAATTTGCGTGAAATGAGGCGATTCGTCGAGAAAAACGCTCTCGATTTTCGTCGTGAAACGCTGTTGACAACAATCCGCGAATCGCCCCGGTGCTTGTTTCGGATTATCGCCACTCATCTGTATAGCTTTTCAGCCCGTAATAAGTGCCCATGAAAACCACGCGAGTAATTGCCCCTCATCGTGCGCCTAAACATTTATGACAAATATTGTGTTTCATATGCCGACAGATACCATTAAATTCGTTCAATAAAAGCGATGTGAACATGGCTTATAAATTCCGGCAATCCTCGCGCTCTAACTCAAGTACATGTAACGCTTTTTTACGGTGATATAATCCATATCGAGATAGTAATATTTCACATTTTTAAATATTCCGGCCAACTGGAATATTATTTATGCAATGTTATCATCAATATTCAATAACAACGTCTGTAGTGCTTTAGAGAATTACATGCTACACAGAAGTCTACACACACAGAATACCGAATATCAGTAACCTCGTACCGTGAGGCGTGGATCGCGAAGTACCTCGGCGAAGTGAAGGTAGAAGGTGGAAGGAGTATAGAATGAATATAGGAAGGAAAGATCGGGAGCGCGGGCAATAGCTGGACTGTGCCACGGAAAGGATGAGAGCCGAGTCTCTTTCTACTTGCGCGTTTGGCGTCAACAAATCCGGTCCCTAATCGATGACGCAGGTGCGTTACGGCGGGATCACCAATATGTGTCGCCCGGCGGATATGGCGTGATTTATTGTAATTGCGTACGCCGTGCGGCGAACTCATGTAGAATCATGGGCAACTATACATGTGAATGCTATCTGGAGAAGCCGGCGCTTTCCTACAGATATACATTGATAATGATCACAAACCATATCATGCATGTTCCTAAAATAATTCTGTCATTAATTTAATGAATATTTGCGCCAACCTCCCCTCTCCCAACATTACATAACCTGGCAGTATTTTGGTACCCTTCTATTTATTTATTGATCTAACATATATCTACACACGCCATATATATAAATAAATATACATGTATATATATAACTTCTGTTAATTATTATAGCGTGTCAGTGTTATGCAGCTATACACATGGTTCTTTTTTTAAATCGACTGGTTAATATATATATTATGTATATATATATATATATATATATATATATATATATATATAATATATTGTAGTGTGTGTGTGTTGTGTATGTGCGTGCGTGCGTATATGTGCCTGTGTGTGCGCGCGCGTGTGCGTGCGTGCGTGCGTGTGTGTGTGTGTGTGTGTGTGTGTGTGTGTGGTGTGTGTGTGTGTGTGTGTGTTTGTGTGACGTGCGTATGTGCCTGTGTGTGTGTGCGCGCGTATGTGTGTACGTGTGTGTGTGTGTTGTGTGTGGGTGTGTGTTGTGTGTGTTGTGTGTGTGTGTTGTGTGTGTGTGTGTGTGTGTGTGTGTGGTGTGTGTGCGTGCGTGTGTGTATAGTAAGTTCATTCATTTTAATAAAATAGAGTTAAAAATAATATTAAATTGAATACAAACTTGTAACACATGTAAGCCCATAATATTCAATAACCAATCGTTTAATTATGCACACACACACAACACAACACACACACACACACACACACACACACACACACACACACAACACACACACACACACACACAGACACACACACACACGCACACACAAAATCAATATATATATATATAAATTTCTCTCTCTATATATATATATTATATATCAGGAGTTAATAAAGACAAACTTGTTTTTATTAACTCCTGATATATATATATATATATAATATATATATATATCAGAAGTAGATAATAGGGAAGGAGAGTGACTTCAATAAACAAGGGAAATTTACTATCCTTAAAATACCTACGATTTACTACGCGTAACTCAACCAACTTGAGCTCAAATCGTACACAGTACATTCGCCTAGCATCGTGCGCAAAATCGTTTCCTCGTATACACCCGCAATCCGGAGATATAGACTAAAACGTACGACACGATTATCCATTCTGTTGCCAGCAAACCGAATGTATAGTCCGCCTAACTCAAAACAAAAGGCAGCTACTAACGACTCTTGCGCCACTCTTGCTCCCTCGGCGATGCGTGTGGCTCTCTGGGAGATTGGACATCGACGCAACACTCTGCGAGCTAATCTTTGACCTATTACATCTATTCCCTATTATCTACTTCTGATATATATATATATATATAATATATATATTAACCAGTCGATTTCAAAAAAAGAACCATGTATATAGCTGCATAACAGTGACACGCTATAATAATTCTTTGTTATTTTCTGAAAAGGTTAGTGTTCAATATTTCTTACTAATCTATCGCATAAAACTAATCGTAGTAGTCGTTGGCAACGTTGTGCCAAAAGTACACAAGAATTTAGGTTTGCGTATTTCTAGTTTCAGCAACGCGCGCGCACCTGCCCACCTGCACATCATGCACGGGTACGTGGGTGCTAAGCTCGTAACACCCGGCGAGATCAGCTGCCTTCTAAGATGCGTGCAAAATGACTTACAAATTGATGTCAAGTCGACCTAATATAAGAGCAAATATTGCTCGTTTTTCCGCACAAATAGCGGCAAATATTCGCGTCGGATAAATGTCTGTCTTTGTCACGCAGAATAGAGAGCGAGGTTCACAATTGTCCGAGTGAGTGTGTGAGCGCTGGCTAACGCCGATACGGTAAATTAAGAAACGAAATTCCTTTCATTCCTGCGTTAGCCATCGATGCCGTTCGTGCTGTTGTCATTTCGCGGTGATTGTCTGTATTCGAAGACAGATTAGCGCAAAGGAACGTGTCCTGGAATGTGGAAATTATAGTAACTGTTGCGACTGCGTTTACATGTATTTCGTATACATGAATTACTTATAGAATGTACACAGGTGCCATTGAACACAATTTTGCCCCCCCCCACACACACACACGCAACATACGCGCACACAACACATACGCACAGATAAACACTCTCATTTCGTGCTAGGTTTTAGGACACAAGTATGAGATCGCGCGATTGTGTATTTGACAATTGGTTACAAATTGGACCCAGAAACAGATAATATGTTGGTATATACTTATATGATGTCGAAAAGTGCTCGCATCTATATGTCTGAATGTGCGTAAAATAACTATTCAGCGTTGTGGTATTCAGCATTCATTGCACAGATGGCGTGTATGCTGCATTAAAATATAGACATGAAATTCGTTTCAGTGTTTGCATAAATGTGGTTACTTTTCAGCAATAAGGGTATAATATACAAACGCTTATATGAACATATAACCCTCCTATGTATACACACTTAATCGCTGTTGCGAGGACTAGATTCGGCTGTCGCTATCCGCTTAAGAATTCGTTCACTCGAAAGATATAATTAAAAATAACGATGTAATTTGATGGAAACAAAACTAAAATTAAATGCAAAAAAATATACAACATGTAACACATTTGCTCACAAAATTTATACATGGATATACGTTATATAAACATTACACGTCATAAAATATGATTACGCTCGTGAGCGCTGGGGAATAAAGAGGCGATATGTAGAGATCACACTTCAAGCACCGTGCTGACGGCGCGATCTGTGGAAGTGGATCGCAGTGAGACAGAGGTACCGCGTTGACGGGGCCAGAAGCATTTTCCGCTCTGTCTTAGCCGAAGAGAGTTTGCATATGAAACATTTTCCGCTCTGTCTTAGCCGATGAGTTTGCACATAGCAATGAAACATTTGCCGCTCTGTCTTAGCCGCTGATAGTTTGCATTATGAAACATTTGCCGCGCTGTCTTAGCCGATGAGTTTGTACATAGCAATAAAACATTTGCCGCTCTGTCTATAGCCGAATAATGCAGACACGTAGCAATGAAACATTTGTTGCTCTGTCAATAACCGCCGCTGAGAGTTTGCACATGGCAATGAAACATTTGCCGTTCTGTCTATAGCGGATGAATGCAGACACGTAGCAATGAAGCGTTTGTCGCTCTGTCTTAGCCGATGAGTTCGCACATAGCAATGAAACAGTTGCTGCTCTGTCAATAGCCGCTAAGAGTTTGCACATAGCAATGAAACATTTGCCGCTCTGTCTATTGCCGAGCTACAAGGCGCCTTAAACTAGCGATCACGACAACGGAGTATTTCAATATTGGTATAAAAGTGCAATGACGCTTCGCCGTCTCTGAAGACGGCATTGTTCTGCCCGTGGACGTTGCCTCTCCCCAGCTCAGCTCACCACTCGGCGAGGGAGACTTAATTCGATAATATCGTACGTCTTTAACGCTACGCCAAACAGCTTTTTATGAAAGCATCCTTCATCTAGACGAGGCGGCATGACTTCGGCAGTGGCGACAAGCGGAGTCGCTGATTGGCTGAGGCGCTCCGGGGAAAGAGCGATTAATGCAGAGATCCGAAGAATCGTGTTTTAAACGCAGCCATCAGCCGACGATAAATAAATGATTGCCAGCGCGTCCTTGCTCGGCACATTTGTTTCCGAGAAAACGTCATCGACGTCGGGTATTATGTTTGCTTCACGGACGATTCACAGTTTATTCTATCCGCTGTAATAGCGACGCAATTTCCACGTAAAAACTTGAACGCGCACCGCTTCTCGATCCGGCTACAGCGCCGCGTTAACCTTAGTGCACAGCACCCGCTGCGCCATTACGCGCACATTTCTTTACGGCTGAACCTTTTTTCGTTATTATTATAGTCCCAAAATTGATCCTCGAATTTTATTTAGCCAATTCTACTACAGTTCGCTTGACTTGCAGCGGACAATATCCAGTCAGTTCTGCGCGCAGAAGTAAACTGAACAACAAATGTGATAGCGTTCAAATCGCAGTCTCCAAGCACGATCAACGCATCCTCTGCTATAGGCCTACAAGGGCGATGCGTGCCACTAGCTGGCGTTGAGTCGCATTTGACGTAGAAATAAACGTGCTTTTATCAAAGGTCTAGCGTCTCGATGCTAGCTAGCAGTGCGTAGCCGACTATTTCCCATACCTCGTATTACGCATTATTAGCTGCCTGCGCCTTTTGTAGAATGCCCAAAACGTAATCTGTTTGTAAGCTTTTCTAATTAATGGTAGCTTATTGTAATACAATACACGGGGAAATGTGCATATTGTTGCTTTATCACATAGGTACGCCGTAAAAATGCCTAACCAATAAAGATTCCTGAGAATAGCGCGAAAAGCCACGCGCACAGATTCATATTTATTGTTATTTTACCCTTCTAACCCAGCAACTTTTGATTTTTTACCCATAATTTGGTGTGTAACAAAGAAAGCAATTCTTTCAAAATGTGTATAATTATCAGAATATAGTATCTAAAATTATATACTATTTAAATATAACAATAATTATGATGATGATTGTGATAATGATGAGGAAGCGAGGGAGGATTGTGATGACGACGACGATGATGATGATGATGATGATAACGGTGATGATGATGATAATGATGATGATCATGATGACGACGACAACGACGACGATAATAAAACTATATAAAATATAGTAAACATGTGGTTTATATGTAGCGAAATAGCAAAGATAATTAGGATCGTATATAACGAAATATCACGGATAAACCCTCCTAGTTAGTGATGTGATGATCCTAACTATCGAAAGTGTTCTATCCTGTCTCATAACTATTAAATAACTATTAAAATCACACAATGACCAATTCCCAGTGCAACGAATATTTAAATGTTTTAGTAAAAGTATATGTCACACGAAAATTTTCAACGAAAAAATTTTCAGCAAAGCACGATTCAACGATTATAAGAAAAAGAAAAGCAGCGTTCCTTTTTTCGTCACTATAGTCGTCATATATGTGCCGGCATTATAGTTGTTTACAACATATAATAAAGCACCCTGCTACATAAACGACAGCTATAGTTTCCGATCCTTCTCGCATTGGCCCACGAGCAATTACTTATCTGTCGAACATAATTACCACCCTGAAAACAAGCTTAGCAGCGTTTGTTTAGAACAACGGCAGTGTTGGCCTACGATGTCCATCCTCAAACCGTTACAACAACAATACGGATCTCTGTGAAGCGATGTATAACCACCGAAAATGCGTAGGCAATGCAAAGAATTTTGTTATTGTTTTACTGTTATTTCGATGCGCATGTTAGCGGGGCTCTAAATAACATCTTATTAGTACTGATAATTATTACTATTAAACACACATAAAAGATACATTGTCAATTGGAACAATATTTTTGCACTTTTAATTGAATGATTCTTTTGTTTCTCCATTTAAGGTTAGGGCGAGTGTAGGCAGCGCGCCATATAGGTGATTATGTATGGAGGCTTCTCATTCACACTTACATGTGGGCACATGCAATTAAAAACTTATAATAAGCGATAAAACAGTAAAGCTTGTAGAACACTCTTCATTTTTGACATAATGGATTCGCATCGTAATCCTTACTAAATGGATTACGTAAGATATTAGCAGAGCTTAATAGACTACGTTTCTTAATATTTAAAATTGACCGTTTTTATTTATATAAAACTTTTATGGTTTTTGCTTTTATTGGCACGCGCTCTGCATTGTAGTGCAGCGAGTCAATGAACGTTTTTGTCTCTTTGGGCGTAATTACAATATATTAAACAAAAAACTAACAAAAACGGCGTTTGTAATATAATGTAGGACATTCATAACGAAGACTTCTTTATGCGGCACACGTCTGAATGTGTGTGTGTGTGTGTGTGTGTGTGTGTGTGTGTGTGTGTGTGGTGTGTGTGTGTGTCCTGTGCGTGGTGGGGTGTATAGCCCTGAACACCTTCGTGTGTGTGTGTGTGTGTGCGTGCGTGCGTGCGTCGTGACAAAGTCCTAATAGCAGGAATCAACTACATTATAATGCCGGCTATAAATGATAATAGAAAAGAAAAATTGATCTACTTCGGTAATGCTAGTCGTCGTGACTAATGGTTTAGTCATGTGCGGCCAGGGTCGCGTTACCACGTGCACGGAGTGGGCTGTAATAGAATTTAGTGTTACAGTTTAGATGCTCAATATCTTTTTAGCTGTTCCGCGATGCAACCGTAATACAATATACTTTATTTTCGCGCGCTCTTTCTTTCCCCTGGGTGGGCCGAAGCCTCCTATGTAGTAGTCCAGAGTGCAGTACAGTGATGTAATTCAATGCGGTGATATTTCCCTGCCTTTGTCGTGAACGATTCCAACGCTACACGTACTCAGCCGTTAGAATTGTTCTAGCTTTGTTCAAACATTTAAAAAATGCTGATATATGAGAGTATGCTACGTGGGAGAACGAGCATGGTTGGATGTGTTAATTCACTCCTGGTTCTGTCATGGTTGCGGCATAATTCTAGTATGCATGAAGCATATTATAGTACTCTTATGGTTTTAGCTTCCCGCATGGTTCTATCATGTGTACCATGGTTCTATCAATAGCTACCTCATAAATCTAGCATAGCTTTAGTATAGTAGGCATGGTTCCGGTAGTTTTGGCACATTCTAAACAGTTACACTCATATCAGGCCCTATCTGCATTTCAACCTGAGTCTCGCTTCATGTTTACAGCCGCGCGTTTCATTGGTTCCTGTGTCAATACAGCTGCTATATATTACCGAAGTATAATTCTCCATGCAGCGATAGAAAACAGAGCTGTCAGCCAGAGCTCAGACAAAGAAGCGCAGTAACTCTTTCACGCACCATCGACAGCCATGCTTGCCGTCTAAGACAAGGCTAAGCCAAACTGGCGAACAACGCTAGAGGGCGTGTGTAAACACCAGCGCTGCGATGTGCAGACAGAAGGGCGCTGTCGGTACGTTAATACAAACGTCCACCGATGGGTCGACGACAATCGCAGCAGCTCTAACACGTCGCGTTGGGTGAGCTGAGAAGCTGTGAAACGCTCTCCCATTCTCCCGGAGTTTTCGTCGAGACGTAATGAAGGGGCGGTTCGCGACACGAGGTAAACAATGAACAATAGCTATTGGGTAAGGTCGTTGTTCGATGTGTGCCTGTGTTTACCCGGGCACAGGCAGACGGTACTCCAGCTAATAACGTGTTTGTAAACAAACGCTACTATAGCTGGGCGAATAGCGTGATTGTAAGTGGATTATTTCGAGTAGAGAACGTTCTTCACTCGCAAACTTCGCATGTTCGTGCGAATATCGCCAACATTGATTGGCAGTTCTGTGATGTGGTGTATGTGTTGGGTTTGTAGACTAAATTACATATATTTGTAATTGCGCATACATACACACGCGCGCGCATGCACACACACACACACACACACACACACACACACACACACACACACACACACACGCACGCACGCACGCATACACACACACACAGTAGAATGCAACTCGGTTCATCAGACGTATACACCGCACGTACACGTGATGAAGAAGTTTAACGATTTTTTGGAGCATCCTGACAAGCGGCCGTAAGATCGTGTAATTGCAACAACCTGCTAGTAGGCAGCCAGCGTGGCAGGCAGGCAGGCAGGCAGGCAGGCGCAGGCAAAGCCCGCGGCAGACGATCGTAGCTTTGCCTCTACTTAGCGGATCAGCATTGCGAGCCTGTCAGCAGTTGGCGCCGAGCATCTTACGAGACTTGTCCGCCGCTGTCGGAGCGAGGGATATTAGCGCGCACTTGGCTCGCAATTGCATCAGCTACACCCAGTATTACAGGAACAGCGCTACACCCACTACTACATGGACAACGCTACACCCACTACTACAGGAACAGCGCTACACCCATGCACTACTACAGAAACAGCGCTACACCCACTACTACAGAAACAGCGCTACACCCACTACTACAGGGACAGCGCTACACCCACTACTACAGGGACAACGCTACACACACTACTACAGGAACAGCACTACACCCACTATTACGGAAACAGCGCTACACCCACTACTACAGGGACAGCGCTACACCCACTACTACAGGGACAACGCTACACCCACTACTACAGGAACAGCACTACACCCACTACTATAGGGACAGCGTTATACCCACTACTACAAGAACAGCGCTACACCCACTACTACAGAAACAGCGCTACACCCACTACTACAGGAACAGCGCTACACCCACTACTATACAGGGACAGCGCTACACCCACTACTACAGGAACAGCGCTACACCCACTACTACAGGGACAACGCTACACCCACTACTACATGTACAGCACTATACCCACTAATACCGGGACAGCGCTACACCCACTACTACAGGGACAGCGCTACACCCACTATTACAGAGATAGCGCTACACCGAGTATTACAGGGATAGCGTTATACCCACTACTACAAGAACAGCGTTATAGCCACTATACATACAAGCGTACGCTGCTGCATTCACAGCAGATGTAGTGAAGGGTTGCCCGCCTGCTGACTGTGACTCTGCGAGCGAAATAAGAGATGAATATCACCCACTCGTCCGACAAGTCAAAAATTATACATAAGGGCCATAACAGTTAGTTTTTCCACATTTATTCTCTGAAATTTTATTCGTTTATTTGTGTCTTACCTTTATTTTTATCTAATTCTGCATCATGGATAAGCTATTATGGAAACTCGGGGATCTGGTCGATAATCAGATTAATATTCTTATCAATATTCTGATTATTGAAGCTTCGAACGAATCGTATAAAGTCAAAATCGTATGAAGTCATGCAGCCATTATATACCCTCTAATGCCGCCACGTTTATGCGATTGTTTATTTTCGTTTAGTTCGCAATTTGCAAAAAGTCGCGCGCGTGTAAGACAACTCATTCGTCAAGCTCAAATCAAGGCCGTAAATTTACCTAGTAGAGACGGGCGAGGGTTGGGAATGTCGCGTACTGTCATTGTTGTCGGTAATTACTAAAGAGTAATTAACTAATAATACGTTGTAATAAACGAGATTTTTAGACGCTACTCGGCCGCAATATTTCGGCGAGCATTTGACAACGATCTCGCATGTAGATGATTGCAGAGTGAAGCGTAAGCGTGTATACCTCGGTGCATTAATATTTATCCGTGAAAAGGTGCAATGATTTATTACCATTGTTATCGTGTTGTTCAGTAATATTGCTACGAACGAAACGGTTATCGTCACCCTCTCTCCTATACTAAAACTGTTATTAAATAAGTTTTGATTTACAATGTTATAATTTTGAGTATTATTATCATCATCGGAGCGTCATATACATCTAGTAAATATAGCTTATATGCTCATTTAATACCTGCTGTAAGGGTAAGTGCTACCAGCTGTGAGTATTTGAGTTAACCAATATAAACCACGAGTCTATTGCAAATTTGTGCGTGCGGGTATGACAGGTGGTGCGTCCATGCGTGTGTGAAAAGTGGTGCGCGCATGCGTGCGCGCGTGTGCCACGCCGCGTACGGTTCTCTTACTAAAACTTGTAAAGCACGCTTGTAAATGCGCGCGGCTCTGTCCTGGAACACGAATTTTTATTAAGAATGACATCGAGTGGCATGAATCATATAATATATGCGATAAAATGCACCTAATCACAGCCTGCACACTCAGTATTATTGGTCACAATCGTCAATACTTATTGTTTTTGTGGTTTTACGTATGGCCGAACTATGAATATTGAATGACACTATTTAAAACGTGATCGTATACGCGATGTTAGTGTTGTATATGGAGACCAATGCTCACGCACGGAAAGAGTCACAGACAACGCTACTGGTGATGCGCGGCCAGGCGAATTATCATCCGAGCACGTGCATCCCACATTAACGACAGCTGTCATGGCAGCCGCAGATTTATCCGAGACGCTGGCAATACGGAAAAACAACGTCATGCATAGTCATTCCGTTTCCGGTACCCAGTGGAGGAAGGAAATTAAAAAAAATAATGAGGAAAATTAACGTTTTAACTTTACGTTGCGTTGTTTCTATTCGCAACCAAATGTGTATCGTAGCATTAACTAAAGCATAAGGCAGCTTAACGCTACGTCCGGTAGGTTAGGCAGAGTGACGTTAATGTGGAACACGAATACGATCTAATATTCTAATATAACGACTTGGTGATATCCTCACATCTGCGCACGTCAATCAAATAACGTCCCAGTCGTATCGGCGAAGGTTTGTGGGCGAGATTCGAGCATTTCAATTAGAAGCTAGGTGCGTGATTCTACGTGACAGTGTAAAGCTGCACAAGTTTGATCGATGCCACAGTCGCCCGATTCGATGCCGACACTGCAAGATGTGATTGCATGTCTGAACCGCCGCTGCGTAGTTGTGTCGAATGTAATTAACTTGTTTATCAACGTTCGCTACCGTTTTGATTCGTGATTAATTAGTGAAATGATTGGCAGAAATCGGCGAGTAATTACATTCCGTGTAGTCTAACTTAATCACGGCAGTTACTCGTATTTGATTAGCTGTACGATTGTTTCGAGTTTGTATGTGGTGCGCACGGAGAGTGAAGCAATTTGTTTAATTAACGCTCGTAGTTTCTGTGATTCGATGTCAACAATGCAACTGATCTACGGAACAATTATCTAACAATTTAAAATCCAGTTTGACTGACGCGATTTCTGCCTAGTGATTCGCTAATACTTATTAACCAATCAGCCTACTGAATAGTGAATAAGATAGCTAGATTTATTCCGGTTTATGATCAAACAATGCCGAAATACAGTTTAACAGTGCCGTGGTATCACTTCGACCTACTTCTATATGCAGGTATAATTATTGTGAAGACGCACGGCACGTATGATAATTCTATCGTAGTGTCTGCGATGTTTTATGATCGATCGGAGCACGTATACGTGTTGATTTCCTCGCAAGTATAGTCTATATGATATATATATATATACATATTACAATGATATACTTGCATTCGATATAAATGCTTGGGTGGTTAGCGGCGTGAATTCGCGAGACGCTCTATAATTACATAATGAAGTTAAGTAGAAAGTAGTAGTAGTAGTAGTAGTAGTAGTAGTAGTATAGTGGTAGTAGTAGTAGTATAGTAGTAGTAGTAGTAGTAGTAGTAGTAGTAGCAGTAGTAGCTGGTAGTAGTAGTAGTAA
>NW_014577289.1:535295-546646 GCF_000485595.1 Priapulus caudatus | reverse complement strand
GTGTGTGTGTGTGTGTGTGTGTGTGTCTGTCGTGTGTGTGTGTGTGTGTGTGTGTGTGTGTGTGTGTGTGTGTGTGTGTGTGTGTGTGTGTGTGTGTGTGTGTGTGTGCGTGCGTGCGTGTATGTGTGTGTGTGTGTATGTGTGTTTCGTACGTGTGCGTGTGCGCGCGTGTGTGTGCGTGCGCGTGTGTGTGTACGTGCGTACGTGTGAGAAAGAGAGAGAAAGTATATCTGTGTGTCCGCGCGCGCGCGTGTGTGTGTACGTGAAAATATATATGTAAAGAAGGGTTATAAATCATTAGCGATGATACTTCAAACTAATTTGTCTTCTATCACCAATAGCTATAACACTTCATATAAACGTGAAGCGCTCATCCAGACCAATTCCCACTTTATCGGTATAATGTAATCTGTGCCGTCATGCGGCTGACATCGATGGTCGCACGTAAATAGATGATGAGCGAGCGTACTACTGCACCTCCTACCAGAACGCATCTCGCCTTCAAACCACGCATCGAAGCTCGTCGGCCGGAAACAAGATATTTTATTCTTAGGTCCCTCGTTAGGATACGAGCAGGCGAAGATGTGTTATCATTGGTTATTAGTACGGCCAAATGTGGCGCATGTGTTTCCCGGGATCAGGAACAAATTACCTCTTACATGCATCGCGGAGTATAATTTGAAAGGCGGCACTCCTCGGCCGGGAATGGCTTTCATATGCGAAGACACCGAGATGCAGAACGCTGTAAGCGCCACAGCTGATTTCGTCGTGCGATTTCTGGCGACGCGCCATGCATCCTTGATATTCCACATTTATTTCGTTTTCTTGAAATGCGCATCTGGTAACTTTATGGGAACTCGATCGTAATTCATGCAACTGTGAATTTTGATAGAGGAAACAAGACTATGTAGCTGACACCCTCATGTTTTGCTCGCCAGGCGTATGCACCATGCATGCACACACGCACGCCACTTGCGATGTTCTTGCCTAGAGTTCTTGTATCTACATGGAGGCTGGAATAAGCAGATTATATTGCAAATAAAAAATATTTTTGCTTCTCGCTGGCTTTTGCCGGCTGTCTGCCGCATAAGAAGTTTCTAATGAAAGCTGATAAAACAAAGCGTAACATATCAATAAACATAATCAGTAGCTGTGAATCCTTAGGGGTTCCCCAGCAGCGGCATAGTGGGAGCGGCAGCAGCAAGAAAGCAAGCGGCACATTGCTGTTTACATTCGTGGAGAAATCTCGCGCATTGCCGAAGTTTGCCATGCGAATTGTTTTGCTTTCGCCAATAGTATTACCAGATCTTAGCGTTAGAAGAAGACAATATAGAAGTTTTTGCTGCTGGTTAACCGGGAAATCAACCTGGTTGAGTAGAAAAACGCTGTTGACCAACTTCCGAAAGTGAATTTCGTCAGCGAAAATATTTCAATAGGCAAATTAATAATAATATATATATATATATATGTGTGTGCGTGTGTGTGTGTGTGTGTGTGTGTGTGTGTGTGTGTGTGTGTGTGTGTGTGTGTGTGTGTGTGTGTGTGTGTGTGTGTGTGTGTGTGCGTTTGCGTGTGCGTGTGCGTGCGTGCGTGCGCGTGTGTATAATGCGAATAGTTGTAATTCGCGGGATTGAGCAGAACACGTATGAGCACTTTTCGGCGCGTCAAACGGCATCGGAAGCGTTTTACGGTCGCTGCACATCGCAATTAAGACAAGTTCGGCGGCTTTGCGGGAGCGGCAATATGCGTACAATACGGACATGAGCTATGTTGTTCATCATTACCAAACACGCCTTCGCTGCAAGCTCTACAGGCGAAAAACGCGCGCAGACAAATCCCTAGGATCTACCCCCGCTATAGTGTTTCGGGAATGTATACGCGGGCGCGATTAAAGGGTTATTTTTTCGCGCGGACGCGTTGCTCGCACCGGCGGTTAATTGGTTTCATCTTGCTGTTTTTTCTCGCGCTCGTCTGCGTTGGTTGGTCGTATCAAGCTGTTATTTCGCTACAATGTAACTTGACCCTTCCTGTGATTACTAGCAGTAGATCTAGCATACCCCGAACTGCTACGTCTTTACGCTTTAATTGGTCGCCGGGATCTGTGACTCGGTAATTGCTAAGGAAGGGTCTAGCTGCTGACTCTGCCCTCATTTCTCTCTGACGGAACATCACGTATGCTCATGTGCAATGTGTGTCTGCGTGCTAGTGCGACGTGTGCATGCGCGCGTCACGTCCTGATAGACAGGAAGACAGTGAGGCAGACAAGCAGACAGACATATATATATATATATATTGTATACTATATATATATAATATATATATATATATATATAATCCAAGAGCTACATAATAGCGAGTTCATCATATTCTATTATGTACTCTTGATATAATATCATGCTGCTGCTAGATACATAAATAGATAGAAAGAATAGAAATAAAATAGATTAGATAGATTAGACTGGATGATAGATAAAAAGAGTAGATAGATAGATACGAAGGAGAATAGATAATAGATAAATAAATAAATATATAGATGCTATTAGTATAGAAAACTATATACTAGATAGATAATAAATAAATAAATAGATAGATGGATAGCATTAGGTAGATAGATAGATAAATATAGATAGATAGATAGAATAGCAATAGATAGATACAGATAATAGATAGATAGATAGAATAATAGATAGATGATGATATGATAGCTCAAGAAACGTATTCCTAGGTTAGAAATTACCGTTTAAACATTGCTGCAGCTAAACACCGTGGTTGTTATTTGCCAGAGTAGTCGCAAAGAACACTTCACATGTGATAGACCAAATGAATCAGGTATACATCCACCTTCTGGTAACCATCAGTGCGCACGATGCGCTGGGGGTACTTACGGGGTTACAGCAACTTTTGAACGAATGCAAAACTAAACTGTCATGAATTTGCACCATGTTTGCTATCATTCCGACTGGGAACTAAAATCCACAATGATCGAACAAAGGAATTAAATGATCTGCGGGTCCTCATGTAAACCACTCTACATCAGAACATTGTTCATCTAAGTTTTTACAAAGTGGCGCAGACATTCGTGAACCATCGTTTTCACTTGCTTTGGGTGTTAACTTCCGTCGAGAGCTATCGCGCAGCTATTGTACTATTCCGAGTATTTTTCTACGAGTCTTGTCCGTTTCGGGTTTCCGTGCCTCGTAAACATGCGGGTAAAGGCTGATCTGGACGAAGTTGACGTATGTGTGAGGATATTAGCAGATTATACATTAATTAAGAGATGCCATTCTTAGCTTTTAGAGCAGACAAGCTTGACGTTAACGTTCATGTTTTCAAAACAAGGGCAAGTCAAAGGGTGGTAATAGAATAGTTTATTTGGAATATACAGAGTTATTCATCTGAGACGATCTTGCGCCGGATATCCGCGCGAAGCGCTCAAACGCGCGCGTAGCGCCACTGTTGCAATTTTCCGCTGCGCTCTCCCAACGCCAGTATCCGTCCTTTCCTAGGAGAAAGGGGAAAGCGCGGCTTTTTCGCTGAATTGAGCAGTCTCCCAGTGGCATACGAGGATCGCACTACCCAGTTAGGTACGAGGACTGGCCTAGAAAATCGCGTCCCGCCCAATTTCTTAGTTCGCCTACTAGGCGCCGCTTTCTTGCGTTATAACGAAGTTTTTGGTACCATTGTAACAATATATAAGCGCTGATGGATAGCGGTTGACTGCTGAGCTTAGAGGATACGACTATATAGGCAACAATACAACATGTCTTCGCTATTGCTTAATAAATCCAGTTTACAGTTAACGTTTCATTGGTCGACTTCCTATAATCTGCTATTGCTATCTCTGCCATAGTTACACTCCTCATCAAACTAAAGATTTCAACATCGCGTGCAGAATGCCTAACTTAACAGTGGAAGTTGAATTGTAAGTGTTCCGTAAGATTCATAACGGTGAAATCCGGGTAGGTGCTCTGACTCGGACGCCAGAGATAGAAACATGAGTCCAATAAAACCAGATGTGCCTCTCTCAGTGATTCTACACGGCACCCTATAGTATATATGAGTATCTAACACGATCCCCCAATGCGAGCATCGAATTGTATCCACACCTACGAATACTTCTAACTTACAAGTACATGTTAACAAATACATTACTAGTAATACTACTAGAAATTTTTTTAAAGAAAAAAATAAAACTATACTAAGTACCAAGGACTACTACAGTTATACTCAGTACTAGTACCTAGCTTCACTACCAGGAGCAACTAATGACAAAACTGTGTTACCGGTAACTAGCAAGTTACTAATACTTAATAATGACGACCTCCTGTATAGTGTTACTAGTACTCCTACTAAATATAAAAATAATGTGCTAAGCTAGAATACGAAATCCTATTACGTACCAACTCTTCATGTCTTCATATAGCATAGGCTTGACTCTCTTTGACCTCATTATTGTCCGAGCTTCCTGTAAATTCGGTGCGAAATCCTACGTCCAACGTACGCCTGCGGCTCGCATTGCTCTCGCGGCCGCTGTTGCACGCTTACACTTAATATATATATTGCAGTAGGAAGGCGTGCCTGCCCAAAATCGCTCGACGCTCACTTCATTTGAAACGTTTCACAGCACGATATACAACATTCAACAGCTTCCATCTTTGTTTCGCCTTGAACAACAGTATTTACTTGTTATAAAAATAATGTTCTGTTGCGTAACCCGAGCTGTGTCATGCGAAATCACACAAAGACTTGCGAATTCTCGCGTTCGCAACCTTGCCAGTATGGAAAATGGCTGTCATCCCAACACTGCAACGTTTTTGCAACGTTCAATGGCGAGGCCTCGTACGGCGAGTTGGAAAGCAGGCGCCGCCTGCGCGCCCGCCATATAAGCCATTAGACTGCGCACTCGCTTCCAGCTCTCGGCTTAGTCTGAGTCACATCGATGGGTAATCGAGGTGGGATGAGTCCACAGTATATATAGCCTTTGTCCTTGCAAGCCATTTTCCATTCCGAGGCAAGGTTCGTCGAACGCGAAAATTATCGCTTCAGTCTTTCTGTTGATTTCGCTGTGACACAGCTAGGTTACGAACAAGGACATTATGTTTTGTATAACAAGATTGAAACACGCTTCACGTCCCAAAATGTCTGCCCCTCGTGCCCCCACATAAAATTATGGACTGCTTCGCTGCAGCTATGGATGCGTGCGCCGCGTCTAGCATTCGGCCACGGATCCATAGCTGCCAGTGCCTGCATATACTGGTCGTAGGAGCGCGTCTCGCGCGTCGCGCCGCCTCTGCCGCCGGAAACTGCGCGCAAGATCTGCCGTCGCACTTCGGCGTCAACACCTTCTTTCGGCAACGCTTCTCTAGTATCCCGTCTCATCTGGATCGGCAAGAGTGAAGTAGTTTGTTATGGTCAGGGATATCAGGCTGTATAGACAATCCAGTCTCACAGCTCGTCCGGCTAGATAGATAGATTGATAGATAATAGATAAATCGATAGATGCATATATATTAATATACTATAGAAATATAGAAGAGAGAGAGAAAGAGAAGAGAGAGAGATAAGAGAGGAGAGAAGAGAGAGAAGAGAGAGAGAGAGAGAGAGAGAGAGAGAGAGAGAGAGTTAGATAGATCGTCAGACAGTACAGGCAGATAGATATAAGGGTATTCCAGTCACTCCGGTTTTCGGTAATTCCTCGAGGGACGATGTTGGTGCGCACACATCACAGGCTTGTGTCAGCTATAGACAGCTAGCTACTCATCATAGCACCAGGAGCCACGCATGTGTGTAGTGGCTGTCACCGTGACCTCGGCTGAACTCCCGTGCGCAGTTTCCGGCGTCACACCCCCGCTGCCTCCGCGTAGCTTCGCGTGTCCAGCGCAAGATCTCAAATCTGTTGCCTGTTAGGCTAATAAGGTCGTGCCTAGATCGCTTCGTATGCACAAACTCACCGCCTGCAATGCAGGGTCGTGCTCCGAAGAAAGCAGCGTGGCAAGTATATAGCCGCTGTGAGAAGCATTCGAGCAAGCTAACCGGAAACCTGTCTAAAGCTAGTCGACCGACTCTGTGTGGAGAGGGAGAGGCACGATGGCAAGTTGTTCACACGGTTGTTTACACCGTCGTCATGGCAAACCGTCAATATTCTGTACGTCTGTGCTGCCAATAACGAGGCACGTTTACCGAATGTTTTTGTTCGTCCGGTCACCGAATCCGCGTAGGATGACGGAAAACCATTACACGATTAATTTCAGTGATGGTTAATTAGTCTCGTCAGTTTATGTAAAAGACATGACAGTGATACGTACGCAAAATTAAAAACAATATTTTTGTGAGAAAAATTGATCGTTTAATCATCTTTAAGGTATAGTACAATATTTTGTTATTTTCCTCAGAGAATAACGATAAAACGTAAAGCGATGTGTTGTGCAGCATCACATTGTAATGCACACCACACATACTCAAGCTTTCCCGTTGGTGAGTCTCTACACTTTCTTGCAATCATTATACACATATGTGTTTTTTCCTTCGTGTAATAACGCAGCACACATTAACTACAAAGCATATTTAATTGCGCAAATATTATGTACATGTTTCACAACTCATTTGTACAGAAGGCGTAATATATTATCATAACGGTCATTTCATATACACACGCTCACAGTGAACGGGTTTGCTTTGCATATAGCTATGAGAGAAAACGGATTAGGCCGCGGGCGCATTGCCGCAAGGCTGTGCCTATATGCACGCTACCTTCGCGGCCACACCACACACAAGCAAAGTTTGCCGTAACATAGCGATGCGAGATCGATCGTTCAGCCATGCTTGCGCGCGACGACGAATATCAGCAGAACATTATCTGTCGATAATTCCATGCTATGCGGTTACGATCAACAGCATCCCGACACCGCGCTCGCTTGGAATGCTCTTGATATATATATATATATATATATATATGTGTATATATATGTGATATGAGTCAAGAGCAAGATTCTTTAATTTATGCGCGGGTAAGTGTGGGCGGACACATGCCACAGCAATGGTATTACGCCTAAACTGCGTGCTAGTGCAAAAGCACCGAGCAAGTGAACAGTTGAGAAAGTTCTTCGTTCATTTAGATTAAAAGACGATAACACGGATTTTTCACAGAACGGTACCCGTGTACAGTTCGCGGCGGAAAATATATTTAATGTTGTATTCGGAAAATATTCATAATTCTCGGTGTGAATAGCGTTCCTGTAAGTTTCGCTTCAGTTGGAATACTCCCATAGATCGGTAAAACCTCCAGAATCTCGGGCTTGAGCATTAAATTTACAATTTTGCTTGTGCGGATAATCGTGTACCAAAACTCACGCCTACAAGGCGCAATAACTAGTTACAGAAGAAGCAGCAGCAATTGCTAACAAAAGCCTACAGGTAGCCTTGAAGGTAATATCTTACATAGCATCAGCAGTAACTACGCAAGCAAACTGTGCGACGATATCGTACTGCGAATAAGGCCAGCTTATACTGCGAGTTAACTATAGGAGAGGAGAGAGGGAGAGAAGAGATAGTTAGACAGGGGAGGGAGAGAGTAAGGGAGAGATAGAGTTAGAGAGGGGAGAGAGAGGAAGAGAGTGACAACGTGAGGGAGAAAAAACTCTGATGCATGCACGCATACGACAGCACATAATCCTGCAGTAGCGATCCAACAAAGTTTAGCACGTGATTCCAGCAGTGGTTGACCACAATTCATGGGACACATGTACGATACAGTCATCATGCTCATGCTCTGTGCACAGTTCCGTGTAGGGAGTGACTATTATCTCCCAACTTTGTGCTTTGTTTAAATACATTATGATAGTGGAATATTTCATGACGTCCTATAATGACAGATCTAGCATCGCTGTAGATTTAAACATCTTTACAGTCGTAACAGCTGCAGGATTATCTCAGACTCACGTATATATATATACACACACGCGCGCACATATATATATATATATATATATATATATATATATAATTATTTGCTCTGATACATTTGTAACATCGGAAACCGTTCGCCGTGTCATCACAGCTTTTACGTGGTCACGTGTCCAAGTGAGGATTCCGCGACCGTGCGTGGCGCATGCGCACTGATTACCACCGGAACTACTTCTTCGTTATCGCCTACGTCGATCTCTTCCTCTATCGCCGATGACGCTTCGGCATTTTCCGGCGAGCTGCATCGGCTACCTTCGCTGGCGTGACCCGAGCTCGGCGAATGGACATCTTCGTTTTCTTGATTTTCCTTGCCGCCTTCCGACATTGGCATCTCCTGCAAGACAAGCGATGCACATTAATATACGCCACGATTGCAACTGCCTCGATCACGCGCAGCATAACCTAAATATAAACCTATAAACCTAAATATACAATAAACATCAGCAAAAATTCATCGCTTCCAGTGATCCTTCCGCTTCCAATTACTAACCACAGAAATTTCGAATATAATCGTTTTATATATACATGCGGTAGTTCGTATTTGGATTGCTTCCGTGCATCCGCAATAGGGTTATACTTCGCCTTCATAAATAAATAGTTTCGCACATATGAGCCACCGAAAACGCACCATCTCATACAGCAGTAGCTGGGATTGTGTGCAATGCAGTGCAAGTATAGACAAAACACGATTAAACGACACAGCGGGCATTCAGGCTATACGTGTAGCAAGGAAAATATCAATGCTGCTGTCTGTGTTGTGCATATATTCTCAAAACAAAGCGACGCTATCTACGCGATACATATACTGCACTATGCGTCTCAGGAATGTGTGAAAAGAGTAGAATAATATATAGAGGGAAATTGGGTCGCATCCTTGGCAATTCTATAAAACGAGGAAATATGGTAGTAAACAAAACCTTTTACTCTTTCTTAATAACGATTCTTTGGACCTTAATCAGGTATATTCGTGAAGATGAATCAGAGACGAGCCCAGCGGGCACACTATATGAATGTTGCGTTGAATTCACCTTAGCACTCTAATCGACTCGATTTGCATCGACGTTTGAGATATTAAGAATCTCTAAAGTACTCGTATGTACGCTGATGTAGGAAGTTGTTTTAATCAGAGCTATTCCTGAGTATGATATAATATATAATATAATATATATATTTAATATATAATTCCTAACTAGTCGATAACCCGCGGCCGCGCGTGGCGCTCCGATCTGTTTGTGTTTGTTGTGCGTTGCCCTGCGCACAGAGAGATCGCGGTGTGATCCTCTGCAACAGAGCTTCCAGAAAAAGCTTTGCTTTGGCTTCGGGTCTCACGACTACGGGTTATACCAACGCCCTGCCGTGGGCGCGTGAGCCACATCAATAGAGCGCGGTGGCACCGTTTATTTTTGTTCGCAAATATTGGGCTATTAGACCGCTGTCGCCTCGAAACAAAAGCTGCCATCAAACCCCGGTATAAGCCTCATTATAAGTTGATTAGGCCCTATATTCATAGCGCAGCGCGGCAACACGCACACGTCTCGTGCGGTGCTCTAAACAAACGTACGGGCATGACCTAATATTCGAGGTGATTTTTATTTCACGGCGCTGTCACACGTGCCCCGCTATGTGAGCCTACGGCAAGGCATCGGCCCAGCGTGAGAGAACCTACTGTGATGGAATGCAAGTATTTTTAAGACAAAGGGTTTCTTCGTGTGGAATCCGGCCTCCCGTGCGCACCCTCGTGTCTGCACTGCGTCACGCCACGGCACGTATTATTAACATGGTGACGCAACAATCCATAATAGAAACACAGTCAGTTGAGTAAACGAGTCTACGTGCAACCCGCTACATATATTACATACAACGTATACGATCCCATGTACTATACAATATTCTATAACAATCTGGCAGCAGTATCGATGCGCGCGCGTTCGTTCGTGCGTACACGGATGTAGGCCTACGTGGTTATAATGCAGTACCGGTTAATATAGCACCCGAATTATTAGCGAAGGCATTACGCTTGCATAGGTGACACGTCAAATGATGAAGATACATCCCGCGGGAGCAGCCAAACACCAGGTGGCGCTGTACATGGCGCAACATTCCCGCTTCTGCACTCATCACATGACGTAGGAACAGCCGAACCGAGATCGGAAACCCGGATTGAATCCCTGATTGGGAACCGCGCCCGCACGCGCATGTCTCCGTGCGTCCGCGAGCCCCGCATATAAAAACGCCCCGCGTTTTTGAAGTCGCACGCGTAAGAGCCTTCGTTAAGCCCGCGCGTCAACGCCGCGAAACAAATTCGAACCGACACCGCAAAACTCCCGAGGCGTCACTGCGGCGCGTATTCCTTGTCCTTTCCGCGTATACACGTCCTACATACACGCCCCGGCTCCGTGGCACCGCGCTGTCATCCACCCCACGACGTTAGACTTGCTGCTTCCCTACACTTGTGGCTATTCTATATTCGTGACTACACATGTACTGACACACTATACGTGTATTACACCCGTGGCGCTTTCGCGTTAACAATTAATGTTATCCGAGAACAGCAAATGTTGCTGTCAGACGCATGTGTCTGAAGTAAGGGGATGACGGGGCATGTGAAGACGTTAGTGAAGTGAAATATATATATATATATATATATATATACATATTATATATACACATAGCCGAATATAGGTAAGGGAGGAGATGGCAGGTGAGAGAGGAGATGGCAGGTAAGGAAGGGGATGGCAGGTGAGGGAGGAGATGGCAGGTAAGAGAGGAGATGGCAGGTAAGAGAGGAGATGGCAGGTAAGAGAGGAGATGACAGGTGAGAGAGGAGATGACAGGTGAGAGAGGAGATGACAGGTGAGAGAGGAGATGGCAGGTGAGAGAGGAGATGGCAGGTGAGGGAGGAGATGGCAGGTAAGAGAGGAGATGACAGGTGAGAGAGGAGATGACAGGTGAGGGAGGAGATGGCAGGTGAGGGAGGAGATGGCAGGTAAGAGAGGAGATGGCAGGTGAGGGAGGAGATGGCAGGTAAGAGAGGAGATGGCAGGTAAGGAAGGGGATGGCAGGTGAGGGAGGAGATGGCAGGTAAGAGAGGAGATGGCAGGTAAGGAAGGGGATGGCAGGTGAGGGAGGAGATGGCAGGTAAGAGAGGAGATGGCAGGTAAGGAAGGGGATGGCAGGTGAGGGAGGAGATGGCAGGTAAGAGAGGAGATGGCAGGTAAGGAAGGGGATGGCAGGTGAGGGAGGAGATGGAAGATAAGAGAGGAGATGGCAGGTGAGGGAGGAGATGGCAGGTAAGAGAGGAGATGGCAGGTAAGAGAGGAGATGGCAGGTAAGAGAGGAGATGGCAGGTAAGAGAGGAGATGGCAGGTAAAAGGAGATGGCGGATGAGA
>NW_014577289.1:523715-535285 GCF_000485595.1 Priapulus caudatus | reverse complement strand
TATATATATATATATATATCACTTTGAATTCTATTAAAACCATTTCAGTGCACGTGAACTGATGGCCAAGACCAGATGGTCGAAAATTGAGCTCGTTTGAATATAGGCGTTATATAGGTGTTATACCATCATCTCCTTTTTCTTTATTCTACTCTTTCTCTCTCCCCCTCTTTCTCTCTCTCTCGTGTTTACCGTATGGACCATATATGTAAGCAGTTCAGCTGCTGCTGCTGCTGCTCCTGCTGCCCTTCCTTCTTCCGACACCGAAGCCGTCCCCCTGCGTCGCTGCGTGGTGTTTGTGACGGCCGCGCACGTGTGATGGCGACTAGTAGGCATGTAACGAACATCACAACCTAGCACAGCCTTGCCGTCTCATCTCCCTCATCTCATTATACACCTAGGAACTTGCCCGCGTCTTTAGTATTTCTCGCGTGCGTGCGTGCGTGCGTGCGTCCGTGTATATCAGTGGCACAGTGCGTTCGCGCGTACGTGGGTGTATGCGAATGCTCGCGCGCGTATACAGTAATGGAAGCATGCGAGTTGGTATGCCAATAGTCGTCTGGCGTGTATTCTGGCTGGTATATGCCTCTTCCCCACTGTCTCGCACAACTTCCGTATCAATATCCGTGAACCATCTCCGCCGGTGCGTACATCTACAGTAACCACGCCCAAGATGTCGGCCGCGACACCTACGGCGACAGCAGCGACACTCGTGACGACAGCAGCGACAGCCGCGGTGAGAGCAGCGACACTCGCGGCGACAGCAGCGACACTCGTGACGACGGCAGCGACACTCGCGGCGACAGCAGCGACACTCGTGACGACAGCAGCGACACTCGTGGCGACGGCAGCGACACTCGCGGCGACAGCAGCGACACCCGCGACGACGACAGCGACACTCGCGACGACGGCAGCGACACTCGTGGCGACGGCAGCGACACCCGCGACGACGGCAGCGACACCCGCGACGACGGCAGCGACACTAGCGGCGACGGCAGCGACACTCGCGGCGACTGTAGCGACACCCGCGGCGATACCAGCGCGCGTGGCAGATCAGAGATACTTGGCCGGCAAACGCAGAGTGGCTTACATCATTAGAGAGCGCGCTGCGAGTTCGCAGACGTAACGGCTAGCAGCTGACGCCGCCAGACAAATCACCGACTATTTGTCTTTGGTTAATTGGATGAGGACTATACGCCGGCAGCTGCTAATACCAGCAGCGCCAATAGGGATTAGGCAGGCGAGAGATTAGCGCGGGGTGCTGCCGGCACGTCGGGCTGACATGCACGTCAGCAGTAGGAGCAGGCGCTGGCGCGGGAGTGAGAGAGAGAGAGAGCGCGGAAAGCGCTCTTTACAGACTGCTCAATCCGGGCACTTTTCTTGGAGCCGCGTCTCGCCGGAAAGGTGCCATTTAAGAAGCTTTGCTCCGATAACTAGAGGTATTTTCGTGTAATTTCCGCGCCTACGCTGGCATACGCCTGTCTCGCGGTGATCTGCGGGCTGCCACTACTGGCATATAAAGTTCAAGCTGATTTTCATCCGGCTTATGCAGAAGCGCTGCACTGTGCATGCGTGCGTGCGAGCGTGCGTGCGTGCGTGTGCGTGTATGTGCAGGGCACTCGTGCGTACATCTAAGTGCGTATATCTGAGTGAATACTCGTGGATATGGGCGTTTATTCGTTTGTTAGGAATAAAGGTCGACTAAAGGGCCCGTAGTCTATTACTGCTCCGGCGCACGAGCTTATTTGTTCACGGCGTTCAAGACTATAGTCAGGATTTTTAGGTCTCTGTGCGGTTCCTTCACTAGCCGTTGCTGCTACATAGAAATCCGCCATACAGCGTCCAGAAACATTTGTTGATTCAGCGAGTTGTGATAATTGCTAAAAAATGGGAATCGTTTGATCGGATTTGGCGCGCACATGTGTAGGACTGAACGCGGGTAAACAAGCAGCCGCGATGGAAACAATATGTATTGACTGAGATGAGAGAGAGCCGACAGCGGGCGCTTGCAAACAGAGAAACGCCATTTAGCGGCCAGCGATGTTGACGTTGGCGATAGCGAAGACGTAAACGAGTAATGGATACGCGTGATGCACGCTGCGAAGTTGACGAGGTTAAAGTTAAATATTTTCTCTACCGAGATAGGCTGTTGAGCCGCAGACGGAAAAATGGATATTTGCTTCGTGAGACGCGAACGCAAAGAATGCGCGCTGTTATTGTTATGATATATATATATATATGAGACTGGCGAAATTATGGATAGGCTACACATTCCTTGACGCACGTGTGATGATAATAATAAAATTTACGTGTTTTACGTTGAAGAAACAAATTTAAAGCGACATTTAGCAGATGACGGAGTAATTTATGTATTTCAAATTGGCGCATTCGTATCTGGATATTTTTCTCTGCCTAGTTCTTGTCCCGATCACTTTGCTAAATGTGTTACGAGTATCGCAGGCGTGACGTCACGCTCAGTATGGCTGGTTCGTAGCGCGGGTGCTAGATGACAATTACTGCGCTGCTTTCACACGCATTCAACGTCATCGTAGATTATATCTGATTATCCGATATCGCCTTTTTATGTTACCGCACGTTGCAAAATTCTCAAGATAATTATTTGTGACGTAAGTCTAATCTCGCGCTTATAAGGGTGTGTGCGAGCGTGCGTGTGTGTGCGCGCGCCTATACCAATATTACGCTACTCAACAAGAGAGCAAAACTCGCTAGAACCAGTATTGCAGTCTCGACCTTGCGCCCGGGTAGTCTTTCAATATAAATTATGGACGCTGGCGATAATTAAAAGCAGATTTTAATTCTGCCGAAATTAACCGTATTTCCTTTCTTATTGGGGGCATGTGTGTAACCCAAGGGTGTATCAACACGCACAATCCCTGTACACATAAAGGGACTCTATCAACACGACTCGCACTGCACCCTCTGTATTCTGGCCAAATGAGCATCCTTAATAGCCCTGTCAGTGAAGTGACACATATGTGATTTATTGGGAAACGGGTGGGCCTAGAAGACATGTGCCGGTAATGGCCAATTGGTGAAACCCGCCGTCAGAAGAGGCGGTCAGAATAGACGAAGACTGCTATAATGAAATTCACGATAAAACGTATATTTCTTATACGTTGACGGGGAGGTTACTTGCTCATGACTGTCATGGTTTGGTCATGATGATATTTAGTTTGAACGTGTCAGCTAGTGTAGCACGGCTATGAATTTTTTGAATTTTTGCTACTCGCGGTAAATTTTCCCGCCTTTTCTGAATTTTCAAATCATCGGTTACGGTCATAGAGATCCTATCATCCACTATATATAATAGAATCTCTATGTTACGGTAGCCGATTTTATGACGATGTAGTTATATTGCGACTAGTAATATCAGCTGTTATGCTAGCTCTCAAGTGCTGATTAGGTACAAATGTACTACCAACCGTTTCATGGTCAAATATTTGTTGATTATGAAATTTCTGATAACCGCACTAGCTCCTTCAGGATATATTTCCTGCCTGCCAGGATATCGGTATAACCGGCGATCAAATGTATATTGCGTTATCAGGTATCAGACACATACCGATTAGATACCAATCCCTAACAATTTATACGCTATGTAGTACATCTGGAGGCACGCTATATAAAACTATACATTCAGGTACCACGCCAATAATTGTACCAAGAATTAATACGCAGATAACACTAACGTACGTTCTCTGTGTGATCTAGCAACATGTTTACTTTGGTATTATTAGACTATTAATAGGCCTATAAGTATCAATGTGCACTCCTGTACAATACGAAAGCTTGGGTTGTAAATCTGCGTTGCGCTATGTGAATAGATATTTCGGTTGGTTTTTCTGAAAAGCCGTCATTTATTTGATACGTTTTATACACCAAATAGTATTATAAAGATTTGAATAATAATTATTATGTAGTAAATAACACCCACCTGTTTCAAGCGACGCCATTTTGCTCGTCTGTTTTGGAACCATGTCTTAACCTGGAAGCAAAGATAGAGCGGGAGTATAGAAAATGGTTTTACATGCACAGATTAACATCAGATGTTCTAGAGTCTAGACAATATCTAAGCAATTGTATTTTACATTCCCACAGATTTTTTTAAATTTAAAATGTAGACAGAACCTTATACGTACACAGACAAATTATTGCTGTGAACCACATAAGACTATTCAAATACAGAGTCATACACATTTTTTTTTTTTATTTCGACACATGTTACGCGATAGTGCCATCAGCTGTACTCGTACGATGAGCATATATAACATCCGATAAGCGAATACGAAGCAGTCAATTGGAAAATTATATTGAATTTAGATTTTCTGAATGTTCAGCATTATCGGACAGCGGATGGGCAGGCAGGCGTATACAAAGTACAAAACTACAAAAGACACAATTTTCCGTGCTATGCCCGCTTCGCCTACGCATGCGCCTAAATACGGCGGCTGACAGGAAATAATAAATTTAGGCGAATTTTCGCCGCTAGTTTGGCTTATTCCCGATGTAAAACCATTGCCAATCCTCGGCAATTTAGCTCCCTAGTAATTTCGGACTGTCACATTCTGCGTTTGAAGGGAGGAGAGACCATCGATGGGTCTTATGTCGTAGTGCGACGGCTGCCTATAGACTGGCCCCGCAAGTCGTTAAGAATTAAGTTGACGGCAGTCAGGTACCTTTGGTATCAGTCTATGACAGCCACTGACAAAATCAGAAGAGATCGAATAGATCCACTAGGCCGACTCTAGGTTTCTGTGTCGGAGCCGGGCAGACATTCAGCGACTGCCCGGAATGATTCTCCAAAGACTTACAAAAGCAGACTAGTTTTACGCGAAGTATACGGAACGAAGGAAGGATCGAGGGGCGAGGTATTCCGCTGTTGTGGCGTGTGTCCGTCAAACAACAGTGTTTGTTGATGGTGTAGGACGGTCGGTCCTTCCCTACGCAGTGAAATGCGACAAACACACCGATGGCCTGATGGAGCCTGGCATAGTCAAGAAGTAACAACTTAATCACAGGAAATTGTTAGCCAGAAACACACACACACACACACACAAAACTCTCTTCGCTGGATCTCTCGCAGCGACGTTATTAAACACCTGCAAAAATTGCGCTGCTTTTGCGTTTGTTTTCTGTATGGCCAGATGGCCTAATGTAGTACGGGAGTAACTAGATTTGTATGCGCTTGTTCGTCTGCACGCCTCGGCGCACCCTACTGAAGCTGTCGTCCATCGCCATCATCATCATTACCTTCATCATCACCATCGTCGTCGTCGCCGTCGTCCCAACTACAATGCCCTAATAGATAATGAAATTTTCTGTTCGTGTATTATGCTGGGGAAGAGGATGATTGGTACCGTGATTACTCACAGCAGTTCAGTCAATCCCGATACAAAGGTAGCGATACTAAACTAACTGCACGTGTAAGCATTAGCGGCGGACAGACGATTTGTAAGAGCGATCAAATGCATCGGAAAATGTCACTCACCGCCGCCTGTGATTGGTGCAAATTGTTTACGGGTTCACCTTGCTTGTCTAGCGTAATTCTATGATCGAATCACTTAGCTATCATAGTCTATCAGATGCTTTGTTATGTTACCCGGTATATTTGAAACCAAGTAGCTCTTGATTTCGCTAACATGAGTCCATGTTAGGTCATATATAGCGTCGTATATATATATAACTAGTCGAACATACACTGAGTGGGAAAACCCCAAAAGGTCTTGTCGTCGGGACTGCACTTAATTTCACATACACAGGTCAAACCTCCTTTGCACATTTTTCTACCCATGGCGAAGTTAGAATTTAGGTGAGCGATTGGGGTTAGTGGTCACTGGTTAGTGACGATGTATTAACATGATGGTGATGTTGTTGTTGTTGTTGATGATGATGATGATGATGATGATGATGATGATGATAATGAGGACGATGATGATGATGATGATGATGATGATGATGATGATGATGATAATGAGGACGATGACGATGATAGTGATAGTGACAACGACGACAATGATGACGATGACGACGACGATGATGATAATGGCAATTATGTTGTAAGTACGAGTATCTTACAGTTGATTTGAGCCCTGCACACATGCACGCATACCCGGGATCACGTATACCTGGCGTTCTGTTAGCTGCAGCAACTTGGCGAGACGCTTGCGTTCGGGCGGAGAGAGGTACTTCTGCGCTTCGAATTTCTTCTCCAGCTCCAGGGTCTGGTCGTTAGAGAATCTCACCTGTCCGCCCTTACGCTTGTGCAGCGGTCGCTGGAAGAAGGGACTCCACAGGATCGGCTTCGCTCCAACTGTCCGGAAACAAATACAAGGGGTCGTACGTGTTAGGTTATAGTTCCGTTGGGCTAGCTTTACTGCACTCACTTATGGTATTTTCAGAACACTCATAGTCTGCAAGCAGTCTGGCCAAAGTAAATAGCCGAAGCTATAGAATTTAGTATTAGAGCGTTGTTCGGGATAGCAGTCCAGAGATGCAGATAATCATATATGATCATTAATAGTCAATATGTGGAGCATATTATTCCTTCGGGATATTACTAAATTATTAAAGTTAAATATGAAATATAAGAGCTGTGCATTATGTATATATATATATATATATCACGAGTTAAATGTAAATTTAATTAAGCATTAGTTACATTATAATGACTAATTGTCATTAATTATACCCCTGATATATAATATAACTATATATATATATATATATATTATATATATATATTATAGAGAGAGAGAGAGAGAGAGAGAGAGAGAGAAAGAGAGAGAGAGAAATTAAAATAAAATATAGTACGTGCAAGGTATATAGTCAGAAGACAAACTTTCATTATTTCATATAACTATTAATTATATAATAATTTAATTAAAATTTTAATAATCATAATGTTTCTCTTTATCTATAAACCCTGTATGTATGTATTTCTATTATTTCATACACGTTTCAGGTACGTCTATGCATCTGTGAGACGCCGCGTAAACAAATAAATTTATGCGCGGCACTTCATGGTATAGATGCAGCCTACGATGTGTTCACAACGATAATGCTCGAAATTCGTGTGGCTAATTTCGGGACGTGAGAATAGAAAAAATCGAAAAACGGATTAAGACTACCTCGCAACAAAGTGGCTGCTTCGTTTCCTTCTCCGCGATTGCTTATGATCTTGAATCACGCGTTAATCTTATAACATACAGAGATCGAAGATCGATCGAGAGAGTCGAATCATCTGATTAGGGCTCGTCGGTTCTACATCGTATCAAATAATATGATAAGTATATATATAAATATATATATAATATAGGCTCTGTATTATATTTCGCCCGCGTCTATGTCGTCATTTGTATCCCTGATATATATATAAATATATATATATATATATATATATATATTATAGAGAGAGAGACCCTCGACGCTGGAATCCGTCTTCTTCCGGCGAACGGTTCCGGACGTGGTTCGCATCTTACGTTTCGTGGACTGCAGATGGAGGAGCCTTCCTGCGTACGAGGGAGAAGAGGCGCCGAGAATGATGAGCGAGTTAGCGCCTGCAACCGAATTCTTTAGATTGTTCATTCTTTAGACCTGGAAGGACTATGAGTAAGGCACAATCTAGAGCAATCCAGGAACGTAAAGTGATAAGGCCAGAGAGAGAGAGAGGAGAGAGAGGAGGAGGGAGAGAGCGCAGGAGGAGAGAAAAAAGAGAGAGAAAGAGAGAAGAGAGAGATGAGAGAGAGAGAGAGAGAGAGAGAGAGAGAGAGAGAAGAGAGAGAGAGAAGAGAGGAGAAGAGAAGATTCCGGTATAACCGGTTGACAGTTGCGCGTGAAGTAGCGGGCAGCGTAGTGAGCGCACCGCAATACACGGGGTCTGGCCGGCCACCGCATACACGTCGGCTGCGCGCTCATCAGCCGGCTGGCGACCACACCTCACACGAATCAGCTCTTCATAATGGCCGCTCTGTTATTGACGAACAGCGAGCTGAAAGCGGGAATGCCGGCCACAGTATATACACAGTTTGCGTTTCGAAACACCACGCTTCGAGGGGCGGCGGGGCGGGTTCAAGACTGGTGGTGGACAAAGTGATCGCGAAGGAAGGCCATGCGTGGATATATATGGACCCTCATTGGCACGCTCTCTGCCCAGTGTTTTTGTTCGTCGATGCGTTCATTAATTCTCAGTAAAAACCTAATTACGTATATAAATACTTTCGCGCTAAAAAAACTTTCGCCATGTTGTTTCGCGCTAAGTTTAGGGGGCACAAGCTTATAAGTTACACATCTAGTTCGGAGTCCTCAACCATGGAATACAGAATTCGAGAACGATCAATATATCCCGTTCACACTTCTAGCGCGGGACGGGGGGGCGTGGAGTGGCGTGCTGGGGACGGGGCATGCATTGCATGAGAATTGTATAAAGGATTATCGCGGCTGTGTAAGTAATTATAACTATTACCCACCATGGGTGCGTATTGTATCGAGACCACTGCGATGTGGTAACTGGTCTGCTCGGTGCGTGGGTGGGTGGGGGGGGAGGGGCGTCGTGCGTGCGTGCGGGGGGTCTGCGCTGCTGCGTCTGCTGGGGCTGCTCGTCGGTGCTCTGTCGTCTCGTCGTCGTCTCGTGGGTCGTCGTCTGCTTCGTGGTCTCTCGTCTCTCTCGTTTGGCGGTGCGTCTGCTCTCTCGGGTCTCTCGTCTCGTTCGGGGGGGGGGGTGCGTCGTGCGAGCTGTCTGCTGCGGTCGTGCGTCGTCGTGCGGCGTGCGTGCGTGCGTGGCGTGCTTGCGTGCGTGCTCGTCGTCGGGGGGTCTTCTGCGGGTGGCGTGCTGGCTCGTCGTGGGGCGGTGCGTGGGGGTGGTCTCTCCTCATCTTGCGGGTCTCATCTCTCTCTCTCTCTCCGTGTTCTCGTTGCTCTCTCTCTCTTCTGCTCTCGTCTCTCCTCGGTCTCTGCGTCGTGGCGTGTGCGTGGGGTTCTCTGCTCGTCGTCGCTGAGTCGCCTCTGCGGGTAGTCTCGGTGTCGGGTGCTCTGCGTGCGTCGGTCTCGTCATATCTCTCGTTTGCTCTCTCGTCGTATCTGGCTTTGCGCTGCGTGCGCGCTGTGCGGTGCGTTCTCGGTCTGCTCTCGTGGCTCGTCTCGTCTCATTCCTCGTGAGTCATTGTTCGTGACATGTAAGCATTTCCAGTTTTCACCTATAACGTGATCAGAAACCAGTATCGAATTATCACAGCAATCCTGCGCGACCTATACTGCTAATGATCACAGATGGCGTGATAAATGATGACTGAATGATTCACGTTACTGTCACTAGGAGGTTATAACTTACTCCACCCGTCATATGCTGACATGCGAACGCACTGGAGGGGACAGGCCGCAGACAGTCAATTGCAATGGGCTGTTGACTTACACCCTTTAATTGCCTCAGCTCATTTCCAGTCAAGGCGAATTCTATGAAACCTTTAAGCTAATGATTCCGTTTTTTAGTGTACATCAGCAAAAACGCTGACCATTTTTAATATTCATGTCATAGAGTGAAAATTTGGGGGTCGTACACTTATGTGGACACTGGGCACTTCAGAGTTGATACACATATGTGTACATCAAGTGCTAAGATTTACTGTGTGTCTGCGTGTGCCGTGGCGTGGAGGTTTGTTGTGGCGTAGCGCGTGTGATGCGCATGGCGTGATTCATATGCAGGCGACAAGGCATACAGGATAGACAGAATAGACAGGACGAATCAGACAGCCAGCAAGCCAGCAACATACAGACGTGCATAGCATTTACATACATACATACATACAATACATACATACCATACATAACATACATACATACATAACATACTACATCATACATACATGCATACATACATACATTACGATTACATACATACATACATACATACAATACATCACATACATACATACATACAATACGAATAATACATACATACTCATACAATACATACTACATACAATAAATACATACATAACATACATACGAATAACTTACATAATACATACATACACAATACCATACATACATACTACATACAACAGGGACAGACAGACAGACGAACGGACGGATAGATAGACAGAAAAACAGTCAGTCAGTCAGACAGACAGAACAGCTAGGAAAGGTGTTGGAATCGCCAGCGACATAATGCTCAGCCACAGCGCTGTGCTGCCTTTGTAGCGCGACCCACCAGACCAACCGATGCCGCATGGTCGTCGCAAGTACCAATGACATAGTTCACGCTAACTGCCTAATCGTGCGTCTATGCGTGCTTAAAATGGGTCTGATGCGCTTGTTTTGCGCTGAATAATTGACGAATTGGTTTTTCAATTCCGAACAAGAGCTCATCTAATCATTATATTATAGATATACAACGGTAGACGCATGGATATTTAATGCGGCCTGCTGTTTTTTTTTTTTTCTCGCACACGGCTCACATAGTCTGAATGTGCTCGCTTTGCTGGGATCGCACGGCACAGTAACCGAGCGATAAACGACCATTGTTGTGCACGCAAATTTGCATTAACGGACACAAGCTTCTCAATACGTGTTTACTGTGTATATTTATAGGGTAAGATAACTGGGGGTCGGGATGCATGCGCGTGATCGCCGTTCTATGTAAACTTGTGCGCGTGTGCGTATCGGTATATATATATGTATATACGTGTAAGATTGCATACTTGAATACGTAACACGTTTACGATTGAAGTAGCGGATGGTATCGATGCATGACAGGTATAAGCATGCACGCGCGCACACACACATACACCTGTTGCGCGCACACACACACACACACCAACACACACACACACACATACATACACACACACACATACAACACACACAACCACACACAACACCACACACACACACACACACACAACATAAGCGCAACACACGCAGACACACAGCACACACACACACACACACACACACACACCACAACACACACACCACACACACACAACACCACCTGAGCGCACCACAAACGCAGAACACGCCCACATTCCGCACGCAACACAGACACAACACGCACGCACGCACGCAGAACACGCTTATCGCAACGACACAGGCAACTTCAGCCCGCGATGCCCAGAGAAAGCCTGTGGGGTGCCTGTGCATGCAGAGGCGTATCGCGGGCGGCGCCATGGCTAGAGCGAGGCGTTATAGTACAGAGATATTGATTCCGGTGACACGCCAAATTATCACGCAGGGATGGGCTAGCGTGTATGATGCGTATATAGTGTGGCGTGGGTTATGGTGGAACAGAGTTAGAATTGACGAGGGACAAAGAAAAGAGAAGAAAATACGAGAAGAGAGAGAGATGGAAGGGGAGAAGAAAGAGGAGAGAGAGAGAGAGAAAAGATGGCGAGGAAGGAGAGAGAAAGGAGAGAGATAAGGGAGAGAGAGAGAGAGAGAGAGAGACGGAGAGAGAGAGACAGACGAGAGTAGAGATGAGAGAGAGAGAAGCAGAGGGGACTGAGAGGAGTTCTGAGTTATGACAACAAAAAATAGATTACTTTACAATGAATCCT
>NW_014577289.1:511215-518715 GCF_000485595.1 Priapulus caudatus | reverse complement strand
CCTTCCGCCTTCCACACAGCGCCTGCCACACTACATGCACACACAGAGTCCAGAGAGCAGTCGTAAATCAGTGCATAGTGTGTCGCTATGAGGCAGGCCTAATTGCGGCCGCACTGATCGCTGACTTTCACTAATTACTGGATAAGTTTGTTGCCAGTAATTACGCAACTGAGCAACAAATTGCGCTTAAATGGGCAGTACGTTGCCTCGATGTATGTGTGAAAAACATGAGCTACAGTCAGCGCATGATGATGTAACAGTAAAGTGATATGAAGGTGATAGATGTTTTATTATATACATGTATTCGTCCGGCTATTATGTACGCACAACACACGCACGCCACGCACGCACGCACACACACGCGCACGCACAACACACACACACACACCACACACACACACACACACACACACACACACACACACACATGCACACACACGCACACACTTATATATATATATATTATAATATATATATATATATATATATATATATATATATACTATATACATATATACAATTTGTAATGCTATCAGGAAGTGATTTAAGTTACGCGCAATAGGGTATGGTTAGCATATGATATTATAATTGTGCCCACGGATGACGATATTTGAAACTTTTTATTTCTCTTTATAGCCTAGTTGTTATTTCGTAATTCACGCGCGATTCAAAGGAAGTAGGGTAACCAGGCATTTCGCCGATCTCAGAGCGAGATATTTACGTATTGTATTAACAATGAGTTACAGCGGTATAAATTACGTTGAAGTGAGTAATTCATTCAGCCGATCTCGTTAAATTATTGTTCCAATTATATATCGAGTAAAACGCACCATGTCGTTTATACAATCGAGAGCTAACGGAGCCATCAACAAGCAACGATGTGTCTTGATATTACGCAGTCGGTGTTTGTAGCACACAACACATAGTCATTAATCACCGCGCCTGAGCCGTTAAAGAGATCCACAGAGTGACTGAGTGGTGATCAGTACTTCATCATGTCACGAAACACTGCTTGCTATTCATGGGAAATCACTTAAAATCCGATTTCACCTCGTGGGACTGTTATACATATACGCAGTCGGGGAACTATATTATGTATCTCGCTTCTCCCGCTGTCCTAATTCGTTCAGGATCAGTTGTATGTCTGAGAAGGTGAGGATTTGCGTAAGGTCGTCCAACAGAACTATTAGGCTGGAGAGGAAAAGAGAACTTAAAATGCAGCGAAACGCGATCGGAAATTACAACCGTTTCAACAAGAATATTTATAGCGATTGCAAGTACCATTGCTTCCAAAAATCAAAAGCAACGATGTGTTAATAAGTGAGCGTGTATCTGTCTGTGTATGTGGGGTGGGTAGGTAAGTGAGCGTGTAAGCCTGCGTGGATGCATTTACTAGGACGTGCATGTGGTCGGGGAACGCTATTTGTATGGATTGATGCCTCGCCATGTATTCACCAACTCCCATTAATTAAGTCAACCTATTCTTATCTTATAAAAGACGCCCCGCGGTAAGTGTTGGTTTATAAACTTGTCTTGCTTTGTACGATATTTCATAAGCCATGTGATTATCCTATTCCATGTATGATTGCGTCATCCGAGTTCTCCAGTTTGTACTGCTATCGATATCTTTACTTTCAAATTCAAATTCAAATTCAAATTCAAATAGAGTTCATGTGCACGGATAATCGCAGATCATAGCAGGAAAATACTGAAATAAGGCCTACAAACTACAATAAAACGAAGTTCCTAAGCAAATAGTAATAAAACGAGAGAAACGATGTGTCTACTTAAACTTTGACATGGCAGCACGACAATTGACACAATCTACAGTCATAATACATGATAATAATATTTTTATTAACATAATTTAACGTTCATTTCTAGCCAAAAACAAACTAGTGTAATAAAATCAAACTCCTAAACTACAACGAACGCAGATTCATGTGGAGTAGACTCAGAGCTCTGCGTAGACCTATCGCGCGTAAGTATCGCGTGGTATCGGAAAACTGCAGGCGCCCTGCAGTTCAGATGTAGGACTAGTAAAAGCCGACTGTTGGTCTAAACCTCTCTGTATTTTAAGTGTTTAGTTGGGGATATGTGGTGTGATTTAAATATTATTTGTATATCTCACCATTTATGTTTTGGGTGGATCTTGTCGTAGCCTGAATAATCTTCGATAAACTTTGATAGTTCGAGGAGATCTTTAACAACAGTCAACAACTAACGACTTTAAACTTTAAAATAACTTTGAACAACGTCAGTCCTCTGAACTTAACAGAAGGCCGACGCACTCCGCATTCATACAAAAATTACGATGTATTTCACGCTTGCAACTATTGCATCAGTATGTATGTGTGTTGACTGCAGGACTGACACCATGCAGGGATTGTTATCCCGCTATTCATATAAATTTAACGTTATTCTAGTTATAATATATATATTTTCATGGGTAAATTATTTAAATAAATAAATAAATATATATATATATATATATATACCACACACACGCAGCACATAGCGACTTACCTTTAGCGAATGCCGGGTGTCTCTCTAACAGTGGATGCGGCGGGAACTCACCCGGTCGTGGATAGTGACCGAGTGTGTAGGGAAGTCCTGGCCCGGGGTAGAAGGCCGGGTGCGGGTAGGCGGCAGGGTTCAGGCCCGCCGGTGTCGTGTGCTCAAAGTACGCCGGTTTGTAACCGGGAGCGATCGCGCCGGCGAGTCCGTGCACGTGCGCAGCTATCGTCGTCGGCGTCACCGCCGCGTTGATGGGCGTCGGCCGCGCCGGCGACGACGACAGCTGATGGTTGCCGAGTATGTCGTCGATGAGGAACGACGTGTGGTGTCCGTGCTGCAGCGTACTGGCGTGGTGGTGATACAGAGAGGCCATGCTCACGGGCACCGCGCCCGGCTGGGGACTGTACTGCATGTTCGCTCAGGGTGATCACAAGTTCCACGCGCGTGTCGCAGGGAAGACTTAGTCTTTCGTGAAGGTCTCTGAGACTCTCAAAGAACTCTCTCTCTCTCGAGTAGTGTCTACGATTGTCTCTCCTGTAGTCTCTCTGAAGCTCGGTCTTTCTTCAGCACTGCTGACTTTATGCGCTAGCTGCCTGCGAGGTTCATTCCTAGCGCGTATATAGATAAGCTCTGTTCACTGCTGCACTGCTTACAAACGCGTCCGTACTGCTGCTGCTACGTGCTACCGACTGATCCGGTGCGAGCCTCTTGATATATATCTCATGCAAAACACGAACTAGCGCGCGTTCTAGACACTTCTCACGCGCGTGTCGGCGTCTTCAAAGAACGCCTGCCAAGCTCGTACGGTGGCGTTCGCTTTTCGCATCTACGCGTGTCACCCGTCGTGAACTCGACTGCAGTCGGAAGCTGAACGCTGCCTGCTGCTATACTGCTGCTGCTATACTGCTATACTGCTGCTGCTTGCTACTATACGATACGCACACGCTCGCTCTACTGCCGCCACCGCACGTGTGAGCGCTGGCGTGTTTGCACGCCATGCGAGACTCCGTACAGCGCGCCGCGAGCTCGCACGCTCATCGGCTGACAGATTGGCGGGGCGTGGCGGGGCGTGGCGCTAGCCGTCACGGCTTATCCAGCGCGTAGCGCGGCAGCGTGCGGCCCGCCGAGGGGCCGCTGCCGTGTGCGTAACTCTGCCCGCAGCACGCTCCGCCCCGCCGATTCGCGTCCGACTGTGAAATGCCGAGAGAGGTAATTGCGAGCAGGCGGCGAAGCCGAGCGAGGGCGGCGCGAGCGATGTACGAATATACACGCAGGCGCGCACGCACGCACGTACACGCACGCGCACGCACGTACACGCACGCGCACGCACACGCGTACACACGCACGCGTATATACATATATACAATTTGGTAATGCTATCAGGAAGTGATTAAGTTACGGCAATAGGGTATGGTTAGCATATGATATTATAATTGTGGCCCACGGATGACGATATTTGAAACTTTTTATTTCTCTTTATAGCCTAGTTGTTATTTCGTAATTCCACGCGCGATTCAAAGGAAGTAGGGTAACCAGGCATTTCGCGATCTCAGAGCAAGATATTTACGTATTGTATTAACAATGAGTTACAGCGGATATAATTACGTTGAAGTGAGTAATTCATTCAGCGATCTCGTTAAATTATTGTTCCAATTATATATCGAGTAAAACGCACCATGGTCGTATACAATCGAGGAGCTAACGGAGCCATCAACAAGCAACGATGTGTCTTGATATTACGCAGTCGGTGTTTGTAGCACACAACACATAGTCATTATATCCACGCGCGCCTGAGCGGTTAAAGAGATCCACAGAGTGACTGAGTGGTGATCAGTTACTTCATATGTCACGAAACACTGCTTGCTATTCATGGGAAATCACTTAAATCCGTATTTCACCTCGTGGGACTGTTATACATATAACGAGATCGGGGAACTATATTATGTATCTCGCTCTCCCGCTGTCCTAATTCGTTCAGGATCAGTTGTATGTCTGAGAAGGTGAGGATTTGCGTTAAGTCGTCCAACAGAACTATTAGGCTGGAGAGGAAAAGAGACTTAAAATGTCAGCGAAACGCGATCGAATTACAACCGTTTCACAAGAATATTTATAGCGATTGCAAGTACGATTGCTTCCAAAAATCAAAAGCAACGATGTGTTAATAAGTGAGCGTGTATCTGTCTGTGTATGTGGGTGGGTAGGTAAGTGAGCGTGTAAGCCTGCGTGGATGCATTTACTAGGACGTGCATGTGTGCGGGGGAACGCTATATTGTATGGGATTGATGACCTCGCCATGTATTCACCAACCCATTAATTAAGTCAACCTATTCTTATTTTATAAAAGACGCCCCCGCGTAAGTGTTGGTTTATAAACTTGTCTTGCTTTGTACGATATTTCAATAGCCATGTGATTATCCTATTCCATGTATGAATTGCGTTCATCCGAGTTCTCCAGTTTGTACTGCTATCGATATCTTTACTTTCAAATTCAAATTCAAATTCAAATTCAAATAGAGTTCATTGCACGGATAATCGCAGATCATACAGGAAAATACTGAAATAGGCTACAAACTACAATAAAACAAGTTCCTAAGCAAATAGTAATAAAAACGAGAGAAACGATGTGTCTACTTAAACTTTGACATGGCAGCACGACAATTGACACAATCTTACATCATAATACATGATAATATATATTTTTATTTAACATAATTTAACGTTCATTTCTAGCCAAAAACAAACTAGTGTAATAAAATTCAAACTCCTAAACTACACCGAACGAGATTCATGTGAGTAGACTCAGAGCTCTGGTAGACTATCGCGGTAAGTATCGCGTGGTATCGGAAACTGCAGGCGCCCTGAGTTCAGATGTAGGACTAGTAAAGCCCGACTGTTGGTCTAAACCTCTCTGTATTTTAAGTTTTAGTTGGGATATGTGGTGTGATTTAATTTATTATTTGTATATCTCACCATTTATGTTTTGGGTGGATCTTGTCGTAGCTTGAATAAATCTTCGATAAACTTTGATAGTTCGAGGAGATCTTTAACAACGTCAACAACTAAACGACTTTAAACTTTAAATAACTTGAACAACGTCAGTCCTCTGAACTGAACAGCAAGCCGACGCACTCCGCATTACAATAAATTACGATGTATTTCACGCTGCAACCATGCATCAGTATGTATGTGTGTTGACTGCAGGACTGACACCATGCAGGGATTGTTATCCCGCTATTCATATAAATTTAACGTTATTCTAGTTATAATATATATATTTTCATGGGTAAATTATTTAAATAAATAAATAAATATATATATATATACCACACACACGCAGCCACATAGCAGACTTACCTTTAGCGAATGCCGGGTGTCTCTCTAACAGTGGATGCGGCGGAACTCACCCGGTCGTGGATAGTGACCGAGTGTGTAGGGAAGTCCTGCCCGGGGTTAGAAGGCCGGGTGCCGCGGTAAGCGGCAGGGTTCATGCCGCCGCCGTGTCGTGTGCTCAAAGTACGCCGGTTTGTAACGGGAGCGATCGCGCCGGCGAGTCCGTGCACGTGCGCAGCTATCGTCCGTCGGCGTCACCGCCGCGTTGATGGGCGTCGGCCGCGCCGCGACGACGACAGCTGATGGTTGCCGAGTAGTGTCGTCGATGAGGAACGACTGTGGTGTCCGTGCTGCAGCGTACTGGCGTGTGGTGATACAGAGGAGGCCATTGCTCACGGGCACCGCCGCCGGCTGGGGACTGTACGTGCATGTTCGTCTTCCAGGGTGATCACAAGTTCCACGCCTGCGTGTGCGCCGGAGACTTAGCTCTTTCGTAATGTCTCTGAGACTCTCAAAGAACTCTCTCTCTCTCGAGTAGTGTCTAACGATTGTCTCATCCGATAGTCCTCTCTGAAGCTCGGTCTTTTTTCTTTCAGCACTGCTGACGTTTATAAGCGCGTAGCTTGCCGCTGCGAGCGTTCATCTCCTATCGCCGTTATATAGATAAGCTTCTGTTCACTGCTGCCATGCTTACAAACGCGTCCGTACTCAGCTGCCTCGCCTACGTGCTAGCGAACTGATCCGGTGCGAGCCTTCTGATATATATCTCATGCACAAACCACGAACTAGCGCGCGCCCCCCTTCTAGACACTTCTCACGCCGCGTGTCGCGCGTCTTCAAAGAACGCCTCTGCAGCTCGTACGGTGGCGCTTCGCTTTTCGCAATCTACGCGTGTCACCGTCGCGGTGAACTCGACTGCCAGTCGGAAGCTGAACGCTGCCTGCTGCTTTATACTGCTGCTGCCTATACTGCTCTATACTGCTATGCCTTGCTACCTATAGCGTACGCACACGCTCGCCTCTACTGCCGCCACCGCACGTGTGGAGCGCTGGCCCGTGTTTGCAACGCCATGCGGAGACTCCGTACAGCGCGCGCCGGAGCTCGACACGCTCATCGGCTGACATATCTGGCGGGACCGTGGCGGGGCGTGGCGCTAGCGTCACGGCTTATCCAGCGCGCTAGCCGGCCAGGTGCCGGCCCGCGCGGGCCGCTGCCGTGTGCGCGTAGAACTCTGCCCGCCAGCACGCCTCCGCCGCCGCATTCGCGTCACGACTGCTGAAATGCCCGAGAGAGCGTAATTGCCGAGGCAGGCGGCGAAGCCGACGGGCGTCGCGGCGAGCGATGTACGAATATACACGCAAGTTCGCGCGCACCGCACGACGACCGTAACACGCACGCGCACGCACCGTAACAACGCACGCGCACGCACACGCGTTACACCACGCACGCGCAATGACACACACACACACACACACCACGCCGCGCGCGCACACCACGCCACACAGCACGCGCTACGGACACGCGCACGCACACAACACGCACACACATGCACGTATACACACACCACACACACACACACAACACACACAACACACACAGCACACACACGACTACATACATACATACGGCACTACACACACACACAATACTTAA
>NW_014577289.1:500545-511190 GCF_000485595.1 Priapulus caudatus | reverse complement strand
AAAAACCAATAATTGTCACGCAGCTGAAAATAAATAAAAGTGCCTCAAATAAATGTACAATATCTATTTTCAATGTGTCTAGACATCCTTACTTCATCAGATGTATAACGCAGCTGCCACGGCTTAACAAATGCTCCAAGGAAGAAGCAGTATATGCGTGGAATCAGCAGGTGTCCGTCTTGCACACGAAGCACTGTCACAGATGTTCTCACTTTCATCTGAATCCTTTGCCAACTAAGAACGGATTTGCATGCGGACCAATGAACAAGCAGCAAGTACGTGATCTGAGCAGTCCTTCGAAATCAAGATGCAGTGAATTTAGATCTACCATTTGCCCAGAGTCGAGGACACGATTCCCCAGTCCGCTCTTCCGTCTTACCAGTACCCGTTTAACCATGTTGAAACAGATTTTTTTATCAAGTGGCCCAATCTAGGGCCCGATGAATAGTCAGATCTGACCACGTGATAACATGTATTGGTGGAATAGTGCAAGAAACATCACAGAATTTTGGCCCCTAACCTTAGCAGCATAAAACTGCCTCAAAACATTGCTTAATATCTATTTCAATAAACTACATTGATATAAACCATCAGTTCTAAACATCTGCCCGCCTGATTTGAATAAATATGCAGTAACTGAAAAAGTAGTTTTCAAGGTCTGTCGCAACAAAGGGCTTAATGTACCAATGTTGTTACCCGTTTACCATGCTGAACTATTTTTTTAAATCAAAGCACATACTAGGCCCATGATAGAGTCAGATCTGACACAGTGATAACAGTATTGGTGAATAGTGACGAAGAAAAGTATACAGTTTTTTTGGGTCGAAATTCGCCAAAAAATGCAAAGATTTTGGATATAATTGTGGCCCTCAACCCTTAGCAGCCTAAAACTTGGCCATCAATACATTGCCTACATAGCTATTTCAATGAAATACATTGATAATACCATCAGTTCTAACATCTGACGGCTGCTGATTTGACTAAAATATGCAAGTAAAACTTGAAAAAGTAGTTTTTCAGGTCTGTCGCAAACAAAGAGTTAAAGCCTACATGTTGTACCGTTGTACCATGGCCTGAAACTTATTTTTTTATCAATAGCACATCTAGGCCTATGAATAGAGTCAGATCGACACAGTGATAACATTGTTTTGGTGAAATAGTGCCAAAGAAATATACATTATTTAGTTCGAATCTTCCAAAAATGCAAATTTTGGGCTATAATTTTGACCCCTTAACCCCTTAGCCAGCATTAAAAACTGCCCTCAAATACATTGCTACATATCTATTTCATTGAATACATTGATATAACCATCAATTATAAAATATAATGCGGTCCGATGATTTCATAAATAATCAAGCTACTGAAAATGATCATTTTTCAGATATTACCCGTGAAAAAGGCTGTTAATTCGCATGTGGCCAAGCGTATGTGCGAACTAAACATGGCTTTTCATAAACTAGGCATCAGACGCGTTAAAATGAGACTAGTCCCAGCTTGTGTATCCTCGGTAGAGGGTTATCTACCTAAATAGAGCCCTTTTCGCTTTCGGCCGCTACCACTATCTCTCCTCTCTCTGCTCTGCTCAGTCTCTCTCTCCCTCTCTCTCTCTCTCTCTCTCTCTCTCATGCTCTTCTCTCTCCTATCTCTCTCTCGCGCGCGCCGCGCCGCTCTCCCTCCTTCTCTCTCCCTCTCTCTCTCTATCTCTCTCCTGCTCATCTCTCCTCCCTCTCGCGTATCTCTCTCTACTCTCCCTCTCTCCTCTCTCTCTCTCTCTCTCTCTCTCCTTCTCTCTCCCCTCTCTAACCTCTCTCCTCTCTCCTCTCCTCTCTCTTCTCTCTCTCGCGGCGCTCGGGCGCGCTCATCTACTCTCCCTCCTTCTCTTCTCTCTCTCTCTCTCTCTCTCTCCCTCTCTCTCCCTTCTCTCTCTCTCTCTCTCTTCTCTCTCTCTCTCTCTCTCTCTCTTCTCTCGCTCTCTCTGCGCGCTCTCTCGTTTCTCTCCCCCCCCCCCCTCTCTCGACTCTCTCTTCATCTCTCTCTCTTCTCGCTCTCCTCTCAACTCCTCTACTCTCTCTCTCTCTCTCTCTCTCTCTCTCGCCCTCTTTCTCTCTCTCTCATCTTTCCGGCTCTCTCTCTCGCTCTCGCCTCCTCTCTCTCTTTCTCTCTCTTCTGTCTCTTCTCTCTCTCTCTCTCAGCCACCCCCTCTCTCTCTCTCTCTCTCTTCTCTCGCTCTCTCTCTTCTCCTCTTCTTCTCCTCATCTCTCACTCCCTCTCTCTCTCTTCTCTCGCTCTCTCTCTTCTCTCGTCCTCTCTTTCTCTCTCTCTCTCTCTCATCCTCTCTCTCTCTCTCTCTCTCTCTATCTCTTCTCTCTCTCTCTCTCGCTCTCTCTCCCTCTATCTCTGCTCTCATCTCTCTCTCCTCTCTCTTTCTCTTCTCTCTCTCTTTTCTCTCTCTCTATCTTCTCTCTCTCTCTCTCTCGCTCTCTCTCTCTCTCTCTCTATCTCTCTCTCTCTCACTCCTCTCCGCATACGCTCTCTCTCGCGCGCCTCTCTCTCTCATCGCGCTCTCTCTCTTTCCCTCTCTCTCTATCTCTCTCTCTCGCGTCTTTACTTCCTCTCTCTCTCTCGCTCTTATTCTCCTCTCTCTTCTCCCCTCTCTCTCTCTTCTCTGCTTCTCTCTCGCGCAGCGCTCTCCATCTCACTCTCTCTCTCTCTCCTCCCTCTCTCGTCTCTCTCTCTCTCGTCTCTCTTCTCTCGCTCGCTTCCTCTCTCTCTCTCTCTCTCTCTCTGTTCTCTCCTCTTCTCTCTCTTCTTTCTCTCTCTCTATCTCTCTCTCTCTCTCTGCTCTCGCTCTCTCTCCCTCTTCTCGCTCTCTCTCTCTCTCTCTCTCTCTCGTCTCTCTCTCTATCTCTCTCGCTCTCTCTCTCGGCTCTCTCATTTCGCGTCTCTCTCTCTTCTCTCTCTCTCTCTCATCTCTCTCTACTCTCGCTCAAATGAAACTATTCGCATACGTGCGGTTAGTTTCGAAGATCATTTACAGACACATTACGGTGTGATGCCTAAATGTTCGACAACGTTTCATACGTGGGTCCTTCTCCATACCGATGCAACGCCCCTCGCTCGCGCAGCGATAGACAGTTTATCACTTCGCTCTGCTGTCTCGCTGTTTTCACCCCACATCGTGAACTGAAATTAATACGCAGCGCTATAATCCCCCAGCTGTTATTCACACGCTCCTCAGCACTTGTTTCGCTTGCCTGCGCGCGGATCTAACCTGAGCTTACCATACTGTCGACGACCGTGGCTAGAGAAAACCATCGCGGGCTGCCGTCGCCTGTCCTGTAAAATAATATGCAGCCAGTGCCGCTGCGCGCTAGCAGCGGGACGTGCAGCGACCCCCCCCCCCCCCCTGCAAGAACGGCGGAGAAGCTCGCGGGGGGTGGGTGGCGCGTGGGGTGTGTGGAGGGGTGGGGTTGCCGCTGCACGGCACGGACAACACGCTACAGTGCCTCTGCCCGCTACAGCTGAGCTCAATTCGTGTGCCGTCTATACTGTCTTTATCTCGTCCGTACAGTCGGCTGTATAAGGTAGCTCCGGATAACAGTGCCGGGCATAATGTGCAGCAGCTCTCATATCGCCGATAAATCTGCAGGCTAGTAATTCGCTATATAGCCAGTGAATGACATGGGGACGTGGTTTGGGATTAGAAGCCGTGTGCGGGGTAAAATGTTTTGAAGTGAATTAAGAATAATGCGTACTGGATTAGGTTATGTGGGGGTGGTCGAAGGAGGGCACGTGCACGCTTTCGAAACTTTACAGAGGCATTTCGTAAGCGCTTAGCAAAAGGCCCAAGGAGACGATTCTATCACTTTCGCACTGTCATCGGACTTCTGTTACTTAGTTCTTCAGAAAACCATAAGTAACACAATGCGCGATTGAAAACACGAAATGGAAATCGTTGTACTGTTCGACCTATAATAATATTCGTATTTGGATATATATACGATTCGATGTTCGATTCGATACGACCATTCGATATACCGTCCGTGCTAACTAGCATTATCGATAATTGATAGTATAGTATTCTAGAGATAGATATAGACATATTATGTTCGGGACACGCCTGGCGTGGCTGGACGACGGTTTGAAACGAGTCGGTCTTCAACAGAGCCGTGTTATATATATATATCTGTGGCAAGTGGTGTGAAGGTGTAGAGTACGTCGCATGCATATTACGGCATTCAAGGGAGGAAATTGTTCACTTTTCCTCAATTTTAACAACTATTTCGGTCATTTGCAAGCTGCACTCGACTTAAAACCCAAGTTGCAAGCCGATTTAGGTATGTGGTAATCATCTAAATAGAGCAAGATTATTTTTAAGTTTATCTTCCGGACAAAATAGGAATATGTGTGTCGTAGTTGACTTTTAAATATTTTTGAAAATGTGAAACTGGCATGCATGTTAACCGGATGATCAATAACAGGAGAACTTATGTCAAATCTCGGCGCATCTCGAATTTATAGAGAGTGAGGATATAAATACTGTTAGTGTGTTTAAGATCTATAACGCGATGGATAAGTCGAATGATCGTAGTTATAATACTTACCACGAACACACGGACACACACACACACACACACACACACACAACACACACACACACACACAACGACACCACACACAACATACCACACATAACACACACAGCACACAAATCACACACAACACACACAGCACACACACACACATACACACACACCAGCACACACACACACACACAACACAGGCACACACCACATACATACAAAACCACACACACACACATCACACGACAACGCACGACGCACGCACGCACGGCACGCGCACGGCACGCACGCACAGCACCACACACCACACATCACACACGCACGACAACATACACACATACACACCGACTAACACACGGGCACACACAAACATCACACACACAGCACAAATCCAAGTACAACAGAGCACAACGCACACACGCACCACGACACGCACAGCACGACACACACACACACACCACGCACACGCAACGCAGCACGCACACACACACCACGACACACACACAGACACCACAGACATCCACACCACACACATACACACATACGCACACACGCACAACCAACGACAAACACGCACAGACACGATACACACACACACACACACGCGACGCACGCACACAATCACGCACAACACACACGCGCGCCAGGCACGCACACACTCACGCCCCTCTCTCTCTCTTCCTCTCTCTCTCTGCTCTCTCTCTTCTCTCTCTCTCTCTCTCTCTCTAGTATATATATATATATATATATATATATATATATATGAGTTTACACATGTTCATGCTACTACCAGTACTGCTCTAGGGCTGGTTTATCCGCGTAACTGTAAGTCGTAGGAAGGTGGTCACGAGCTGATAGCTATCTACACACAGTAGATAAATACAGCCAGCTGGCGCGCGCACGTACAGCTATAACTGTGTACAATCCTTACCGCGCGCACGTACAGCTATAACTATGTAGGATCCTTACCGCGCGCACGGAAGGGGGTCGCCGGTCGTCGAGGGGAGGGGGATCATGTAGCAACAAGAGAAGATCGAGCTCTGCTTGGAGAGCGACTCGGCGCTGAGGAAAGTAGGGCCTGGGGGAGGTGGTCACTTAGAGAGGGGGGGGGGGTTGGCTTAAGGAGGGAATTTCTTGGGAAGCCAATTGTGGTTGGGAAGGGGGTTTCTTGGGGAGAGACAGGTGGATCAGTAGCTCTAGTACTATAGCCCTTCGCTCCGCCGCAGGAGCAAGGGCTATAGTACTAGAGCTAGTGGATCAGGTGCTTTTGAGTCAGCGCTTGTGAAGGTGGTGGTCTATTTACCCATTGTGAAAAATACTTAGGGATGGATGGGGCAGTCACAGGGTCAGCACATATAGCGGGGTCAACACAACAAGGGTCAGCACATGTGAGGGGGGTCAGCACTGGTAAGGGGGGGGGTCAGCATTTGTGAGGGGGTCAGTACTTGTGGGGTCATCATTTGTGAGGGGGGTCAGCATTCGTGAGGGGTCAGTAATTGTGGGGTTAGCACTTGTGAGGGGTCAGTAATTGTTGGGGTCAGCACTGGTGAGATAGGTCAGTAGTGGGTACTTTTTTTTGGGGGGGGGGGTCATCACTTGTGGGGGTTAACACTTGTGAGGGAGTCAGCACTCGTAAGAGATGGAGTGGGGTCAGCGAATGTGAGTGGCTTCAGTAATATCGAGAGGGGTGATCGCTTGTGAGGGGGTCAGCACTCGTAAGAGATGGGGTGAGGTCAGCGCTCGATATTCATCGACAAAGAAGCATATCAACACACTACGCGAGAGTCAAGGGGAGTGCCGACTCGAGAGTCCGGTGTACGTAGATCGGGCACGCACGCGGAGCGCGTGGGCTCTAGTCGAGGCTACGCAAATAAACATAGCGCTGCTCTGCGAGAGTGGGGGGAGTACGCACCGCAGTTACTAGCCATGTAAGCAGAACTATAACGCTGCGTTAGTGACATGCCGGAACCAGTGGCAGGCCGGTTGGTTCCGTCCACTGGTCACGTCCGGTCAAACTGAGGGCCACGCAGAGATGTGCGCTATGCTTATGTATGTCACGAGCACGACCCTTGTTGGCAAGATTATGTGTATACGGTTGAAGTATTTCGTAGCGGCTTGTGGTCGATGCGCCGCTCTCTTTTACGTTAGACTGCCTTTATTTAGATTGGGTTAAACACCTCTCTTGCGCTCTTCTATTGGCCCTCTCCCTCTCTCTCTCTCTCTCTCTCTCTCAAATTGTTAACTATTCGCAGTACGGCGGTTGGCAAAGATCCATTTACAGCACATATTACCGGTGTGATGCCTAAATGTTCGACAACGCTTTCCTACGTGGTGTCCTCTCCATACCTATGCAACCCCCTCGCTCGCTCCCGATAGACATTTATCCTTCGCTCTGCTGTCTCCTGTTTTCACCCCGCACAGCCACGACATCGTGAAATTAATACGCAGCGCTATAATCCCCCCAGCTGTTTCTCCACACGCTCCTCAGCCACTTGTTTCGCTTGCCCTCGCGCGGATCTAACCTGGCTACCAACTGTCGACGACCGTGGCTAGAGAAAACCATCGCCGGGGCTGCGTCGCTGTCCTGTAAACATAATATGCAGCCAGATGCCGGCTGCCGCTGCAGCGGGAGTGCATGCCGCTGCAAGAACGGCGGAGAAGCTCGCGGGTGGGGGTGGGGTGGGGTGGGTGAGGGGTGGGGGGTTGCCCGCTGCAGGCACGGACAACACGCTACAGTGCCTCTGCCCGTACAGCTGAGCTCAATCGTGTCCGTTATCACGTCTTTATCTGCTGTCACGTACATCGGCTGTATAAGTAGCTGCCGGAACGTAACAGTGCCCGTGCATAACTGTGCAGCAGGCTCGCATATCGCGCTAGATCTGCAGGCTAGTAATGCTATAATAGCCAAGTGGATGAATGGGGGACGTGGTGTTGGGGGTAGAGCCGGGTGGGGGGTAAATGTTTGAGTGAATTACAGAATATGCGTCTGGATTAGGTTATGTGGAGGGAGGGTGGTCGAAGGAGGCGTGCACGCTTGAACTTACAGAGGCTTTCGTAAGCGCTTAGCAAAAGGCAAGGAGACGATTCTTCCTTCGCACTGTCATCGGACTTCTGTTCTAGTTCTTCGAAAAACCATCAAGTAACACAAATGGCGAATTGAAAAAACACGAATGGAAATCGTTCGTACTGTTCGACTATAATAATATTCGTATTGGATATATATACGATTCGATTCGATTCGATACGATTCGATATACCGTCCGTGCTAAATAGCTTCATCATAATTATAGTTGTATTCTAGAGATAGTATAGCATATTCTTTCGACACGCCCTGGCTTGGTGAGACGCACGGTTTGAAACGAGTCGTTGTTCAACAGAGCCGTGTTATATATATATATCTGTGAAGTGTGTGTGAAGTGTGTAGATACGTCCGCTCATATTACGCATTTCAAGGAGGAAATTGCTTCACTTTTCCTCAATTTAACTAACTATTTCGGTCATTTGCAAGCTCACTCGATTAAACCCCAAGTTGCAAGCCGATTTAGGTTAGTGGTAATCATCTAAATAGAAGCAAATTATTTTACTTTTCTTCCGGACAAAATAGGAGATATGTGTGTCGTACGTGTTTTAATTTTTTGAAAATGTGAAAATGGCAGTGCATGATTAACCAGGATGATCAATAACCAGGAGAACTATCGTCAATCTCGCCATCTCGAATTTAGAGAGTGCAGATAAATACCTGTTAGTGTGTGTTAAGACTTTCTATACGCGATGGATAGTTCGTGATGGTGATTATAACTACTACCACGAACACACACACACACACACACACACACACACACACACACACACACACATACACACACATACACACATACACACACACACACACACACACACACATTCACTCATCCTCCTTCACGGTCGGGGTGTGTAGTATACCGCTTCTCGGTGCCGCGATCTGTCACAAAACAGCCGCCGCCGACGACTGACTCTGATCCATGGCTTGTTTTGCTTGGCTTAGGATCTTCATCTTGTTACAGGCGTATCGAGTACCGACGCGCTGCGATACCCCGCAATATCGGTGCGATCTGAAGTGACGGAACTCGCCGCATCCTCCCCACATCCCCACAGCATCATCGCAGCATCCCTGCCATCGCAGCATCCCTGCTGCGTCCGAAACGCGACGCGCGGACGACGACACGGCAGCGGCAGCTTCATGTTCTCCCATAAACCCATCTCCGCCTCCTCTGCTCTCTCAACACATCGATTCCCCCTTTCTTGTGTATAGCTTGCTTGGAACCTCCGCACGTGTAGAAATCTTGTTAAAACCCTGCTCACGTGTATTGATTCCGCTGCGTTAATTGTGATCGTAGATCGACCAAGATAGTCGTCATCGCCTTATGATATATATATATATATATATCATGGTATGGAAATATTTATATACTTATTTGCTATATATACACACAGAAACTCACACACATATATAGGCTATCTCGTTTCATCATTTTATTTTAATAAACTAAACTTAATCTTTCTAATTGGTATGGTAATCCTTTACTCGTTAAGTATGTAATGTTTCTGGTAAATGGCTCTGCTATTAAATTGAAAATGTGATATAGGGTCATTAATTGTCATATTCCTATATCTTATTAAACTTGCCGCAACTAATACTAGTATTATAAATCAGCATATTATACAATTTGGTATGTTTTAATATAATCTAATAAAAGGTATACGACACATTTGTTGTGTTTATATCTGCATACACCGTTTCCTGTAACAACAGCTGGTACTAGCGAGGGTAGTCGTCTTCACTGGACTGGTCATGTATACATGGCTGTGAACTACGCAGTGATACTAGCGCGTACACTGTCACAAGCAGCGATCAAATAGACGTATATATATATAACATATCACGAACACGAAACTTCTCTCACTGGTTAATTTTACGCTTACGTGTCGATGATAGAATTTTAAGAGCTGCGTGGATCAATTAAGGTAGGTAAGCCTCCAACCCACCAACCACCCTGCTGTGACCTTGTTCAGGCGGCATGGATTAATGTAGATATTGTCAGTGCGATTAGTTGTGCTTACCCGTAAGCAGACGCATATATCGAGAAAAATAAAATGATTGCGGAATCTGATAATAATTACGCGTATTTTGGGAAGTTATGTTAATTTATTAGTATATTCAGCCTAAAGCTAATGAATTAAGCGTATATGAGGCGTACGAAATGCGTTTTTGGTAAGGTTTATTATATTCTCGCATAGATTGTGGAAATGCTCTCCTTAAAGTGAAAGATTGTGTCTCGAATAATCATAATAGAAGATGTTGGGATAAAACACCAAAAACTACCAGTAACTTGACTAAATAAACATTTTTGTCTTTCCATAATAATTATTTGACAGTATAAAAGTATATGAGCGTATAGTAATTCGCGAATAGAGATTCGCTCTTTCATAATATCATAATCATTTCCTCTTATGATATGAAATTAGCATGTTTAAACAAATCATAATAGGAAGAACAAGAGCGTACATGATCGCGCATGCGCATTTGTTCGAATAAAACCCCTAAACGAGTCATGCCTTTTTGCAGATATTAAATTTTTGCAGACAGATTCGTACCAGAGGTACTGTCGCACAATGCGAGCAATGTAGCCGCGTAATATGCAGTGTCGGCATTTTTCTTTAATTGCCGGTAATCCATGCGTTACTAGCGTTACACGTTGTTACGAATACGGCAAATAGCAGCTGTACGTGCAAAAACACGCGTGCAATACGTCATCGTAGCAGATGTTCTAGCGGTAGGCTATATGGCGCGCTGGGGAGAGTTGTCGAAAGAGCTTTTGAGTGTCTTATCAAGATAAGGTGCAACCGCAATTCCATCGACTAGGTGGCGAGGAAACGGTAGCTGTCAGAGTTGCTGCGATCATGGTATGTCGCTCATAGCAGCAGTTATCAAGCTGGGTGCACGTGTGTGGGCATGTGTGCGCGCGCGCGCGCGCGCGTGTGTGTGTGTGTGTGTGTGTGTGTGTGTGTGTGTGTGTGTGTG
>NW_014577289.1:498371-500535 GCF_000485595.1 Priapulus caudatus | reverse complement strand
CATCCATCCATTCATCCATCCATCCATCCATCCATCCACCCATCCACCCACTCATCTATCCATCTCCATCCATCCATCCATCCATTCATCTATATATCCATCCATCCATCCATCCATCCATCCATCCATCCATCCATCCATCCATCCATCCATCCATCCATCCATCCATCCATCCATCCAGTCATCTATCCATTCATCCATCTATCCATCCATCCATCCATCCATCCATCCATCATCCATCATCATCCACTCCACTCCACTCCACTCCACTCCACTCCACTCCACTCCACTCCACTCCACTCCATCCATCCATCCATCCATCCATCCATCCATCCATCCATCCATCCATCCATCCATCCATCCATCCATCCATCCATCCATCCATCCATCCATCCATCTATCGATCGATCCATCTATTCATCCATGACCCCACCCACCCGTCCATTCATCTATACATCCCTTTATCTATAATTATATATCATTATATCTAGAGGGTTCTCATGAACAAATAGAATCCCCCATTGTCACTCCCTTACTATTATTATGTCAATCACAAAGGTCTTGTAATTCCTCACACACCTCAATAATTATTCTATACTATTGTCTGTTATATAAATATTACATTTAATCATATCACATTTGTTGGAAATCGCTTGCATCTCCATCTACTATTAATTACATTTACGTCATGCCGCCGCAGCACTGCATGCGCGCATTAGCCTTAATGAGAGGAAGGGATCAGCTGTATAAAACACATTTAGCTCTCTCGATTAATTCGATAAATGCCATATTAGGTTATAGACTTTTTCTCTCGCTCTTTTCCTTCTCCCTTTCTCTCCCTCTCTTACCTCGCCCTCTCTCCCATCTTCTTCCCTCTCTCCCTCTCTTGTCCCGACGACCTGACAACAAAGCAAATCCCGCCACGTCCTGATGAGCAGCGTATCGCCAGCATTACCTGCTGGTCACGTCTTGTTTGTATCATCGCCCGCGAACAAGCTGCCCGTGGACCCAACACAAGAGTGCGCGTGTCTACGGCCAAGTGTAAACTCCCGGAGCGGGTGAGGGAAGGGTGAGGGAGGGAGCAAACGGGATGAGGGAGGGGGGGGGGTATTGCCGCGCATGTTTCACAAACCACTAATGGGGAGCGGGGGGAGAAATCCTTGGGGAAAATAACGTCGTGATCCGAACAGCGCTTCTCGCTTTTGTCCGTTAATTATTCACGCGCTGCCGCGTCGCTCGGGGAAATATCTGCCGCTCGTGACGAATATCCCCCGCCCGCCGCGCACACCCCCGCCTGCCGCTCGTCATTGTTCGCTCCGCCGGCGCGTGACGTCAGACAGCGAGGCGGCTAGCCAGTCGGCTGGCCTGGTGGTTTACTAGCAAGCATTTCACTTAGCTTGATCGAACTGCAGGGTGCGTAGAGCAAGCCTGCGGAGCTTATTAAATACACGCGCGTAGACAGACTTGCACAGACACATAGGGATTCACCCACCCGATGAGGAACGCCTAACATGTCAACACTGGTGCTGGCAGTGGACAGAAGCATGTACTCGACGGACGGCCAGAGCGACGGGTCCGACTGGGAGCAGAGCCAGAACGAGTTCTACGACTGGAACTGGGAGAGTTTTCCCGACGACCAGGCGCGTCTAGACGATTGCGAGACGAATGACGACGATCACAAAGAGACGGCCGATAGTAAGTTGTAACCGTGCGGCGGCAACATTTCGGTGAAATATGATCACGTCTTGGCATGATGCTGTGGCAAGGATTGTATTTCACGCTGTCATACACTGGTGACGCGTTGTAAGCGTGTATTTCGTGTAGATTGATTGATGCGTCTTAACACCGCTGGATCCAGAGAGACATGATACAAGATTGCGTGGCACAGCTTTGCTGTTGATCCTGAGCGCTGCGCGCGGATGAGACGCGCAGTTCCGCGGGATATGCGCACGCGACCGCGGGGATGTTCAAGTATGAAGCGCTGTCCGCAGTGGAGACGTGCGCCAAATTCGAGGCACGGCGCACGTCTCCACAGCGGTCAGCGGATGGTCTGTAGTTTTAGAAGATAACAATGAAGACTTTGTTCTAAATAAGCGTTCTAATAACTATCGGCGGCTAAATAAGAGCAATATACAGACCTTTGAATTTCTTGACTAGTCAGTCA
>NW_014577289.1:494395-497544 GCF_000485595.1 Priapulus caudatus | reverse complement strand
CAGGCGTCAACAATAACAGAAATGAAATTGTGTTGAGTTTGTGGCTCTTGACCCACGTGCATTGACGTACAAGACTGTTGAAAGCACAGGCACTTGGAACAATAAAAATAAATATTCACACAATTTTTCACAATGATCGACCGCCTGTGTGCAAAATAGGTGAACGTATGTGAAACATATACGGTTAGTACTTACTGTGACATATCCGTGACTAACTGACACCACTAAATTGGTAAAATGTTTCATGCACCTTAAGAAATGCTGAGAAATTACGAGGTTATCATCGCAGAACTCCCGAACACCGTACGTCACAAAGCTATATGTAAACAAACACGTGCCAAGCATAAAGTTAAGCCAAGCGTAAAGCGCGAGGGCAAGACGTCACACACACAGCTACGTTTATTGGCTAAAACAATCGAGTAGCGCGGTTAGAGATTTTCGGAATAATTTAATTTGAAGAAAAACTTCAATGTTCAATGAATGACGCACTCGTTCACTTCCGACAGCGAGTGAAAATGCCGAAAATTTTCCACTTTGATGCGAAATGCATCGGCTGGGCATTTCATTATTTACGAAAAGTAAACAGGCTGGCGAAAGACAGTAGGTACAGTAACTGGTCACGTCGGTGACGCCCCATTCATGTCCATCAACGAAGAAGGCGGGGCTTATTCTGATTACGGAGATGCGAAAATGCAACAGAAGGACGTAGGGCAGTGCGCTAAACAGCGTGTTATTTTCGTATTTGTGGCAAACTCTATCGTAGGAAACCGTTCTAACATAGCAGAATGCCCTAGTTCCTGAGATCGGCGATTTGGTGGTCCAATGGGTCCCCATATTTAAAAATATCAAAGACTGGTGCCGCGTAGGCTGTGATTGGAAGACACAAAGTGTCAATCCTCGGCGCGCCTCGGTATCATGGCTGCATCAGGTCTAGTAATGAAGCGTATATAGGCAGCAATCTGTGTTATGGCGGAGGGGCCTAGATCTAATTCGGGTTTCAAGTCTATTTAAGAACCCCGGATTTGAACGATGGACTTAGCATAAAGTTGGTGTTAGTTTTACAGTGATAGGGTTAGGTAAAGGATAGGCTCATGGCCAGGGTTGGGATTGGAGGTACGGTTTCGGGTTTGTGTTCGGTGATTATGATGATGATTTATCCACTGAGGTCACTAATTAGGATTGATACCTACTAGGGGGGGGGGGATTGAGCTCGACCTCCTCGGGAGATCGGCTGAACCCCCGGCGCCCTAGGCTTGAACACACTTCTGTCCCACACGATATATAGTCGCTTGCCATCAGTCTACGAGGCGTCTGCGTCGATTCTCGGCTTAGCAAGTGCAATCATGACGTTGTTGTTACTCTAACGTGTACGGTGTAGTCTGCGGTAATCTATTTTCACTGTGTGTGTGTGTGTGTGTGTGTGTGTGTGTGTGTGTGTGTGTGTGTGTGTGTGTTTGTGTGCGTGCGTGCGTGCGTGCGTGCCATATGCGTAAACAACACTGCTCGTGTGCTCGCTGGGATTCTTGGAGTTAGCCGACTGTTGCGTATTAAACGTGGCGACGAAACGCTCGCTCTCACGCACGTGCTGCAGGCAGACACACGCAATGTTGTTGATTATTACGACTATAAGTGCGTGCGTGCACGTGATTGTGATACAAAGTTCGCCTGCATGTGCAACCGCGGCAGCTTGAGGTGAACAGGATTTTTTTAGTACAAGTTCATGTGTACGCGTTGGCCAGATATACACGCACACGTACACACACACACGCACACGCGCACACATATCAACAAGAGTGACATAATAGAGATATTATAAAATAAAGATTTATATATAGAGATAAAATAGAGATATCTATATAGATATTATCAATCTTCTTTATCTGCTCTTGATATTATCTATTATGTCGCGCATATACTACCCCCTCTCAGCCTGCCACTCACCGACCCCCTCTCAGCCCAGCTGCCACCCGCCGACCCCATCTCAGCCTGCCACCCACCCACTCCCTTTCAGCCTGCCACCCACCCACTCCCTCTCAGCCTGCCATCCACCCAACTGCCTCTCAGCCTGCCACCCACCACCCCCTCTCAGCCTGCCATCCACCCACCCCCTCTCAGCGTGCCACCCACCGACTCCCTCTTCGCTTGCCACATACCCTGAACAACACCACACCGCCGATTTAGTGTTCGATGGGTAGCTATCGACCTCGTATCGATAGAGCGGCCCTGCAGTGACCTCCTTCGGTAATTAGCGAGCGGGTGGTGGCGTGGGTGGCGTGGGTAGTGGTGGGAGGGGTGCAATACGCGGACTAATAGCATTACGGTCGTGTAGAGCACAGGCACTTGGAGCGTTTCAATAAAATATAATGCTAAATAAATACGAAATCTATTTACTACCAAAGTCTAAATATATATTTACAGGAGTTAATAAAGACAAATGACTTCGACATGACAAAAGACAAATGTCTTTATTAAACGCCTGATAGGTATTTATGTGTCAGTGTGCAGCAGCTAGCGTGCGGCAGCCAGCGTGTGTTGCAGATGAGCATTTGGACGGCATTTACAGGAAATTGTCGGCAATAATAGGTGAAATAGAGTAGAGAAACATTAGGACTTTGGTAGTAAATAGATTTCGTATTTATTTAGCATTATATTTTATCAAGAGTAGATAATAACATAGATGCGATGTGTTATTATCTACTCTTGATTTTATTGAAACGCTGCAAGTGCCCTGTGGTAGAGAGATGCAGCTCACGACGCGCGCGCCCCGCGCACGTAGACAAGCTGTAGATTCTTTGTTCAGCCATTGGGCGTGCTCGTTGTGTGGGCGGCGGCGACAGCCTGCGTCAGTGGAAAGGGAGATTGAGGGTGCGAGAAGGTGAAAGACAGAGCGTGTCAGCAAGAGAGAGCGGGGGAAAGCGCGCATGAGGGGGAGAAGGAGCACGCAAGGGGGAAGGGCAGAGAGAGAGACGGAGAAAACAGAGAGAGAGAGAGAGAGACAGAGAAGAGAGAGAGAGAGAGCGAGAGAGAGAGAGATAGAGAGAAAGAGAGAGAGAGAGAGAGAGAGAGAGATAGATAGATAGATAGATAGGGAAGAGAGAAAGAAAGGGAAAGCAGGAGAGGGAGAGAGAAAAATAGAAAAAGAGACAGAG
>NW_014577289.1:492165-493509 GCF_000485595.1 Priapulus caudatus | reverse complement strand
GAGAGAGAGAGAGAGAGAGAGAGAGAGAGAGAGAGAGAGAGAGAGAGACAGCGGAATGCTAGGCAATCGCCTGCCGCCTTGGCGCTCGCGAGGCGGATTGGATAGTTCGGTACAGTGGGCGAGATAAGCTATAGTGCTTTGGTCGGAAGACACGTACCCCACCTACCCTCCGCTACCGGATGCCCGCTGGGTGATACGGCAGCCACAAGTTCCCATCTCGCTTAACACTACGTGGCGAGAGGCCGTGTAACTAGTCGGAGAGCCTGGTCGGTTTAGGTGATACGGCAGCTTCTCCCTCGACCTTCTCTCTCGAAACATTAACGATCGTGCCCGCTCTGTCGTCGAAGTTAAACGTCAACCGTGCTGTGTTAGTCAATTTAATTAGATTGTGCAAAATTGATTATCGATTAATCGATTATGTTTATTGATCTATACCGGGGAATGCTGGCGAGTCCGGGGAGGGTTCGTCAGGGCCATGCGGCACCCCCGTCCAAGATACCAGACAATGATAAATAAACCCGTAGCGGTCATTCGTGAGCATTTCACACCTCTATTTTCCTGTGGTGCTCACTAGGAGGTCAGAAATTGCCGTCCAAGAGGAGTAAAATGTGCGGATTGCCCCTACTGCAACTCTCCCTTTCCCATTTCCCGATTCACCGAGATGCCCGGGAGTACCCATTCCTCGCGATTCCACCGTGTCCTGGCAGGCGCGCGCAGGCAGGCATGTTGTCGCGCGGAAGACTTCGCTGATTGAATATCAGAGTGTGAGCAATCGAGTGAGCAAGGCCTAGAGACGGAGGCACGGGGAAGCCATCCTGTGCTGGATACGTCGGCCCGGCCATATGCGGCGGCGGGGGGGGGGATGATTCACCACGTAGTTGGTAATGTCCGGCGGTTTCCATTGTTTGATATTTTAGTGGTTTACTCGTTGTTAGCGCGCTAATCGCGATGATGGAATCTAAGCCGTGTAATATGTGGCATCCTTGTAATATGTTTATCAACAACTCTTGCGTATTATTGTGGGTGGGGTGCGGTGGGGGCCGTGGGGTGGGTAGGGCGTGGGGGGGGGGTTATAGCAACAGCAGCCGGCGCCGCTACCGCAGCATAAGTAGTAGCAGCAAAAAGTGTTTCGAAACATATTTCTCGTCATTATTTTCCCATACTGAAAGAAAGAGAGGCCATTTAGAATGGCAACGCCAGCTGCTGCCCTTGCGATCGCTGTAGTGCGAGCATGTCCGCCGTATGTGTAGATTGATGAACATGCGTCTGTAAAATTATATAGAGGAGTCGCGAGTCTCTCAGAGAGAGAGAGAGAGAGAGAGAGAGAGAGAGAGAGAGAGAGAG
>NW_014577289.1:485634-491608 GCF_000485595.1 Priapulus caudatus | reverse complement strand
CACACACACACACACACGCACGCGCGCGCGCGCGCGCGCACGCACGCACGCACGCACGCACGCACGCACGCACGCACGCACGCACGCACGCACACACACACACACACACACACACACACACACGCACAAACAAACACACACACACACACAGAGACAGAGAGACAGAGAGAAAGAAAGCGAGCGAGAGTGAGGGATAAAGAGAGCGAGCGCGCGAGCGAGAGCTTACGAGAAATAAAGAGAGAGACTGAGAGAGCGGGAGGGACGAGAGGAGAGGCGAGGCGAGGCGAGGCGAGGAGAGGAGAGGAGAACGCGGGGCAGGGTGTGTGAGAAAGAGAGAGGCACCGCGCACACTGATGACCTTTGGACTACTGATGATACCAGTGCCGCATGCAAGTGCATCTCACGTCAGCACCGCCTATACAGATTGCATATTCGGATCGCTAACCCATGACGTGCTAACCGCACAGTGACACGCGCACACAGCACCGTAGCCTGCCTACTCACGCGCGCGCGTACAGAGGTACACAATAACTCTCGCGCGTAGTAGTTCATGTTACAAAAAAATTTTGCTGTAAGTGAAGCATGTATAGAATGTAGTAATGCGTTAGTCCTAAACGCGTGGTATTTATTAATTGCCTTCACGTCCGGTAATGTCCTGGAATGTCCGGTAACAGCACATGTGGCCGCGATTAGGCAGCTATTAGGCCATAATAAAAATATTGTTTGTTTGCCCTCACCCGACCCACCCGCCAAAAAGGGGCCGACTCAAAATTTTTTATTGATCTTCCCCATTCTTTTTTTTACAAATTGTATCACTGTACATTATATAAATTTGTAAGCAATACATTGTATCAAGAGTCCATAATAGAGACTTTATTATGGACTCTTGATTATATGTACCAAGCAAAACAGTACCACATAAAAGGTATCGCCACACAAGCACACCCGAGCATGTAGACACCATGCTGAATTTGTAAAAGGACCCCCCTCAAAAAAGCGCACCTACCTACTCAGACTTTTCAGCCTGGGTCGGGTGAGGGCAAACAAACATTTTTTTTAATTGTGGCCGCTCGTTGGTGCTCTGAGGCAGGGGTTCAGCCGGACACTATTCAAATGCTCATCTCTAAAATAAATCGATATATTATTACATAAAGAGATATTAGGTCTTACCTGTTAGCGTACGTATTACTAATTACTTCAAGATATGAGTTGCTACGACACATTCTATAAAACAGGAAATGAACAGCAAGCTTGCGCCCGCATTTGTGAGATTCGCGAGAATGAAATATTAAACTGTTGCCACAAAACAAGTGCATGTGTTTACGTGACGTAGATTCTTCTAGACTGGTACTTATATCGATATGTAGACAAAGGTAGCACAGCGTAGGTCCATAACATCTCGCGAAAGCGAGAATAATGCGCGCGTGATGTTAATATAATAAGTAAACAAATCTAATTTGAAATGTAGGTCGGTGCACATGTTGGTGACAGTACTGATGTTCGAGTGTTCTAAAACATGTCAGCTTTACTAAATGCAGTTGGTGTTACGCAAGGTGTATCGGTAAGTATCAGAACGGTCGAGAACACGTGAAACGGTTGGGAAAACACGTGAAATCCTTGCTTTCAACGATTGATCTGCTGACAGTGACAGCAGCTAATACCCCCGTCACACCGGCGGGTAGCCGTCTTACTGCGCTTCTACGGCGCGGAAAAGAGGCACAGAGCGCCGCCAAAGTCGCCATAAAGCGCGGTCTTATAAGCTGTGCTGTGAAACGCCCAGACAATCGCGCCTGTGTGGTCGCCATAGGTCGCCAATGATCGCCGACGTCACGGGCCGTTTGTTTGACGCATGTTTCAAAACAAACGCCAAGTTCGGCGATCTGACCTGCGGAACGCGGCGTGAACGCCCGGCTGGGGGTCAGAATGGTCGTGAGGACAAGGCGCCGTAACATATCTCATAAACGACCGTTACAAGCGCCGTAACATCCCATAACGCCGTACAAGCGCCACGTAACATCTCCATAAACGCCGTACACGCGCAGTACACAGAGTAGCAAAGACCGCCTGCGAAAATGCGTACAATCGATGCAACGGCGACTTCATGCGTTCAGTGTGGTTTGTCGTCTTCACGCTGTGCGTATGGTCGGTGTCATTCTCATTTGCAGAAGATACCAGGCTTATTGCTATTGTGCGCAGCGCAGCAGCAGCAGTACAATGCATGCATGCAGCTGAAACATCATCAGACGGCGAAGAAGAGGGGGCCAAGTGCGAGCAAGATGTTGGGTTAGACCATGTCTAGGTATGCTCCGAAGATCTCAAGTTTGGGCACTTAACAACCGCGTCATTGCCTGCAGTTGAGCCACGCAACAGTCCTGCATCTTTCCCAATTTCCTCAGAATTCCACCAAGATATGTGTGATGAGCTGCTCACCAGACTTAATCCAAGAATCACCCAAGCAGGATAACCAGATTACAGGCAAAGGCTATAGATCAGGGGTGAAGCTTGCCAGCCAGCTCTGCGCCATCTGGCATCTTGTGTGACAGCGTACCCAGTATCGAAGCTTTGACTTCAGAGAAATCCATCAATACCTTCTCTCTACGTAAGTGAAAGAAAGTCATGCCAGAGGCAACAAAAGATAGAATGAGTACAAAAATGAAAAGTGCAATCACAAGATGAAAAACCCCTAACTACTCCTAGCCAAGAATGGAAGGCATGCAGTTGCTAGAACAGCTATCGAACAAATACGCTGGAATGTCCCTCCGATGGATGGAGTGCCCTTGAGGAAACACCAGCTTGCCATACGAAAAGCCAGGCCAAACAGTCGGAAGTCATAATATACAACACTCAAGGGATTCTTTTCATAGGTTTGATGGCTGCCTGGGTAGATGCTGACTATAACTTCCTGTGGATAGACGTGTGGAAGGTGATCGGTAACATGTCAGATGCCATGCATTTTAATGAATCTGAGCTGAAGGACAGTGCCTTAGCTGACGGATCGATGTAGGTTATTCCACAAAACCATACCCCTATCCGAAATGATGACAAAAACATGCCATACTTCATCCTTGCCGATTGCATAGCCTATTCGGTCCCGTAGCATCTGATGAAGCGCCTACTCGCCAACGCCAACCCTGACAAAGAGCAGATGATATGCAACTACAGGATATCCAGAGGGGAGCAGGATAGTGGAGGAATGGATTCGGATACTAGCACAACGTTGCCAGGTTCTCCTAGCCCACATGCAACAGGAGCTGACACAGCAAGGCTCATGTGTGGAGCGCAGTGGTGTCTGCCTTCACAACTTGATGCAGCCATGCGGGTTATCCTACCTGTGGACATGCGAGCTTTGGATCACGCAGATGGCCTACCACGATTGGTTGTCCCGTGGAGCATGGAGGCAGCATGCAATATGCATGAGTCGCACCAAGCAAAAGGACCAAACACAGGATAGCCACTGCTGCCAAGAACAGCGTGGAATATCTCAAGCTCTACTTCAACTCAGCAGCTGGATCATGCCATGGCAAGACCGCAATGATATAGACATTGCTCGTTCAGTTGACTTTGAAATACAGTTAGTTTGTGTGTATTCCAATGATAACATTATGCACTGTGATATTTAATTGTGTATTTTTATGAATTCTTTTTACACTATGTGCCATGCTGTAATATTTGTTATGTTACTTATGAATAATATGCACATATTCTATTATTTTGCATGTGATATTGGCTTTACATTTATATAACAAACATGTGCTATTAAAACCGCTTTGTTATGTTGTGCTTGCGAGGTTTGATCAACAAAAAAAAGATTGTGTTATCTAGTTTTTCTACTCACAGACGCACAAACTATACAGGTGAAATTACCCAAAAAATCTGACCAGCTTATATAGTCGCCGTGGAGAACGTGGTAGAAACGCCGCTACGTCGCCGTGAGTGCGCGCGTACACGTAGAAGTACGCGCTAGGAACCCCATCGAGCCGCGTAAGAGCGCCGCGGGAAAACCGCCAGGTGATCGCGCGTTGCCAAGCCCATAGATCTCATAGAAACCCATAAGCGCGGATGAGCAGGGCGTCATGGGGTACGGACGCCGCGCCGTGCAGGAACGCGGTATTGATCGCACGCGAGCGCGGTTTTTTTCAAGTTAATTCAAGTGTAATTTGTTGGGACTTTTTCTCGCGTTGTGTTCGCGTTTGTCGGCGACCTTGTACATTTTCTGGTCGCCGTACGGTCGCGGATGGTCGCGGATGGTCGCCGTCCGGTGTGACGGGGGTATTATGGGAACATCACCCACCTCCGCTGTCGTGGCTTTTTCTCCCCCCCCCTTCTCTCCGTCCCTTTCTCTCCATCTCTCTCTCTCATCGCTTTCGCACGCGCGTTCTTTCATTCTGTATCGCTTACTTCCCTGGCGCACTCCCATGCCAAAGAGCACGCTCTCCCATGCCAAATCTTGCGAAAGAACACGCTCTCACTCCTTCCTCCTTTCTCTCGCCCTCTTGCGGTTTTTCCCTTCCACCCCCTCTGTCTCTCCTTCTTCTTTCACTCTCTCCTTCACTCTCCCTCACTCCTCCTCTCTGCCTCTTTAGCTCCATCTCCCTATACTTCTCCCTCTCCGTCTCCCACACCAACTCTCTGTCTTTTTTCAGCTTACTTAACCGCTCCCTGCCTCACATCCCCCTCTCTCCATATCTCTCTGTCTTTTTTTCTCTCTCTCTCTCTCTCTATTTTTCTTTCTCTCTCCATCCCCTTTCTCTCTATCGCTCTTTTTCTCTCTTTGTCTTAACAACCTTTTGTCTCTCACAATGGTCGTCGTTCGTGCGCACGTGGTTATGCTTGCGTTTTACGTCACCGTTTACGCTCAACATACAACATCCTTTCGTCATCGCCGCATCGCGGCTTAGCTCCATGACGAAATTACGAAGAAAAAGCGCGTGCGAAGATGCGCACGTGATCCGAACGCAAATCCGCTTCTCGCAGAAGATGAAGGGGAAGCGACGGCGGGCCGCGCGTAAGTCGCGCTCCTCACCACCTGAATATAGCTCGCGCTCTAATCGGCTGACATTTTCCCGCAGCTCCTCGTCTTCGCTGCTGCTGATCACAATCATGTCATTAGTCTTCGCTCACCGTACGTGCCTGCACCGTGCACATGCCTGCGCGCGCGTATGTATGCGGCCGCGCAGTGCGTCGTAATCGGCGAGCCGCGAGAGAGCGAGCGAACGAGAGAGGCCTCACGCTTTTGTTCGCCCGCGTGTAAATTACGTGTGTGCGGGCGCGTCATCACGGCGAAGAGCGCTAATGAGGTGCGCGTGGGCGCCGCCGCAGCGACGAACGCTCGCGCACGATCACGTGACGTGTCATCATCACACGTGGGCTGGAAAGCCGCGAGCATCGCGGATGGCATGGATCAAACGGAGGGAGGGAAGAGCTGAGCGATTTTTGACGAGAGGGGCGGAGGCGAGGGAGGAGGGATGATGCCGGATGGGGAAGTTTTGAGAGGGAGGAGGGGAGAGTGCGGGAGGAGATGGGAGATTTGTAAGGAGCACAGGTGGGGGACGGGGAAGAGGAAAGATGCTGGGTGGTGAGAGTGGAGGCGTTTAGAGTGTGTGGAGGAAGCGATGTAAAGGAGGACAGGAAGTGAGGCGACGAAAATAAAAGAAATTGGAAGAATAATGGCGAGAAGTAAAGAAGAATTTGGGTGGTTAGGATGCGTGGGAACGGAGAAGAGGTAAATGATCTGTTTCGCGCACATCCTTAATAGTCGTAATCGATGCAGTTCGAAATAAGCGCGCTGACGCTATCAGTGCATCAACGGTTTCGAACATGGAACAGGTCTCAGTATCATTCGTTTGTGGATACACGCGTGCGCACACACACATGCACACACACACACACACACACACACACACACACACACACACACACACACTCTCTTTATTGTGACGCGCACAACTTCTCGGCGCGTGCGGGAGCGCGTAAA
>NW_014577289.1:483472-485310 GCF_000485595.1 Priapulus caudatus | reverse complement strand
CACGCACGCACGCACGCACGCACGCACGCACACACACACAGACAGACACACACGTTCATTATTGTTCGGCGCACAAATTCTCGGCGTGCATGCGGGAACGTAATAATAACGGTACATGTCTACAAACCTGGGGTACATGGCGCATAGCCGAGATACGGGGGTTTCATAACAGCATTCATAACAGATCGCCCAACTGAGAGAATAAGCGGGCTGCGAGTAGGCATGCATGACGTAGCGTCGGCACCGCCACACGACTGCGGACACGATTTTAATTAGAATCACTAGACTGCTTCCATCGTCGACGCGGCATCCCAGCAAGCGGCTGGCTGATGATCGTTACGCTTACTGGCTTAGTTGTCGCGTATCCTAGCGGTAGCGGCGTGTAGCGTCTGCGAGCAGTAGCGCGTCGCACTGTTAGGCGCCTCTTACCAGATACCCGCCTGTGTTCTTTTACCAGCGCTAATGTCGCCGGGCAGTCGAGTTAATCCTCCTGATCTATCGCGGCAAGGTAATCTTTATCGCACACGAAAAAAAAGTCACTTCGAATCTCCTAGCCCATGATGCGGACGAGAGCGCGGTTTAACATAGGTTACCTATCTTGTGTGACACACATCGCTTGTGTACCTGTGCGTGGCGAACGTGTGGCGGGCGACATTGTCTGTTGGCGAGGAGCGTTTAAACAGCGTTTAAGTAGAATTACCGTATTTCACTGCTGCATAGGACGCGTTTTCATCGCAGAAAATCTTCCTGAAAACCGCATTGCGCCCTATAACGTGGGTGTGGCAGACGTGAGTATGGTTTAGCCATTTTAGCTACGGTATACGGTATATTATACACATCAGCGAAGTAGCCTACAGTATATATTAACCAACGCTGAGAGTGAGGAGGGCTTGTGAAGTTGTGATGAGACTGATGACTCAAACAAAGTTGCGGATTTATTTGTGGTGAACATATACCTGGTACTGGGTCGAGCTATTATCATATGCAATCAAACTTTTTTCTTATTATTATTATCTTCTAAATTCTGGGTACGACTAAATTACTAATGCATCAGAGCGTCTCGTAAGTCCGGAAATATGGTATACTGCGATACAGAAGCATTGAAACATGTAGATACGAAGTAAGATGGTATCTTTTGTATTTATATACCATCTTTTTATCAGAGAAGCGGCCTGAGAGCATGTGTAGCAGCCGCACGTTTTGCAGGCAGCTAGCACGAGTCAGTGGATCAGTCTACTCTTACTGTCGCCGGGTGAACAGGGCCCCACATAATTCCGACCCGCATCGGTGGCTACCTTATATAATGAAGAGCTAATAATACCTTATTTACCGTATTTATTAGCTCTTGTTATAATACATATACGAGCGCGTGTGCTTGTGCGTGTGTGTGCCGTTACGCATGCGTCTGTGTATCTATGTGATTGTGTGTGTCTCTACGTTTGCGTGCGTGTATGTGTGTTCGTGTGTGTGCGCCTGTGTATGTATGTGAGTGTGAGTGTGAGTGTGTGTGTGGTGACACACACTCACTCACGCGTGCGTGCGTGCGTGTGTGTGTGTGTGTGTATGTGTGTGTGTGCGTGCGTGCGTGCGTGCGTGCGTGCGTGCGTGCGTGCGTGCGTGCGTGCGTGTGTGTGTATGTGTGTGTGTGTATTTGTGTATGTGTGTGTGTGTGTGTGTGTATGTGTGCGTGTGAGTGAGTGTGTGTGTGTGTGTGAGTGAGTGTGTGTGTATGCGTGTGTGTGTGTGCGTGTGTGTGAGTGTGTGTGTGAGTGTGTGAGTGAGTGTGTGCGTGTGCGTGTGTGTGTGTGCGTGTGTGTGAGTGAGTGTGTGTGTGTGTG
>NW_014577289.1:471026-483405 GCF_000485595.1 Priapulus caudatus | reverse complement strand
GTGTGTGTGTGTGTGTGTGTGTGTGTGTGTGTGTGTGTGTGTGTGTGTGTGTGTGTGTGTTGTGCACTCTGTAAAGAGCCAGCACGGGCGCTATGGCCATTTCAATAATAAAATATCGTTCGTGTATTCTTGCACAAACGCGTGCGTGTGGTGACGTTGTGCGTTGCAGAGGAGTATTTGGAGCGTTTACGTAAAATTATTATGCGATTGAAAGCACAAGCATTAAAACTTTGGTAGGAATTATATTATATTCGTATATATTTATTATTATTTCATTATTGGAAACGCTTAAGTGCCTGTGCTAACCAGCCTTTACACACACACACACGCACGCACGCACGCACGCACGCACGCACGCACGCACGCACACACACACGCACACACACACACGCACGCACACGCACACGCACGCACACGCACGCAGACAGACACACACACGCGCGCACACGCACGCACGCACACACAGAGTTCTTTTTCGCAGTCTCACTCTCTAGTGTGGAGAGCACCGGCGAGGCGATATGTTTAGCGTTTGTACTCAAGATCAACTTGTTTTTCCTTGCGGGCGGTCCGGCCCGCGATGCAACCACGTCAGCGCGTAGATAACAGCTTTATGACTATATAGACGGTCTCGGCATCGTCGCTGTCGCGCGTTGTCGCATACATGTTGAGTGACTTGAGTCACTCTGGGCCAGTCTACGTAACGCCGACGGGTTGATTGATACCCGTGATTTAACTTCACACGCAATACGAGACACCGACAATATAAGAACGCGCAGTGAAATTCATCGATAAGATTTTAACAAATTTATTATTTAATGTTTTTTATTTAATTTACGCTTAGAGAGGTTTGATCAGAATCAGATCAGCGTACGCGCGCTGTTGATATATCCCGTTACACTTGCACCGCTGCTCTAATGGGAAAGTCCACCACAGCGACTCGCTAGTCTTTAGAATCGAAGCACCGCGAAGCGAGGCAATCACGCACGAATGATTAATTGTTATTTAATTAATTAACCTGCACCGCCTTATTAGCGGAGACATCGACGTGTGAAGATGCCAGTACCCGTGTATAGCCAAAAAATAGACAAGACTAGAAGGCGATAGATATAGATATTTCGAGATAGGCAAAGAGTGACTCCCCCTTAAGTGAATCTCTTAGGTTGTTGGTAGAGGTAGCTAGTTTAAGAGTACACGGCACAGGTGTCGTACGTCACGGTTCGATATATCGTGTTGCAGCAGCTATATAGCTTATCATCAAACCTGTGTTAACGGCCACCTCTAGAGAACGGCCGCTTCCCCATGAATGTTCGTAATACAGTAAAGCCGTCGCTATACCCCCCTAGTCAGTAATTACAATGCCTGTAGCAGCGGTAATGTAGTGGAAGGAGGATGCTACCGCGTATGTGCAGAGGAAGTCTATACAGTCATGGTAATTGCATGTAGTCTATGATCGGAATGCGTGTAGCAGCGTTAATTTAGTGGTCGTGGACCTCATCTACGTAGTAGAGCCTGTAGAGGTATGTAGTCTGTGGTTGCAATGATCTGGTGTGGAATAGAAAACGACAGTGCGAGTTTCTAGAAAGTTTCACTCGGACTTGGGTCTTTGTCGTTTCTTGGGTTAAACATGAATCGGAATTTCGCGTGAATAACACCCGACTCTAAAAGTCACTCAGTGTTTGTCGTTGGACGCCGACATTTGTACACTGCTCGGACCGCGTGAGGTGACGTCACCTGGCTGTGAGAACAGAAGATAAGAACAGATTTCGGTAGGTCGCCCGCGAGACTAGTTCGAACGAAGGTTCGGAAACGGTCACGCTGATATTGTCGATTGCAGCAGCTCTTGCGCACAGGCACTTGGAGCGTTTCAATAATAAAATGAAAATGACAAAGTCTTAATGTTTCTCTACTCTCTTTCGCCTATTATTGCCGAGAATTTCCTGTAAATGCCGTTCATGTATTACTCCGCTGTAACACATGAGTACACCGCAAGCACGCCGCTGTGCACAAACAACAAGAATAAAGAGAGACGCACGGATTGAGCTGTTATACATACGAGGCACGTACCTACTGCGAGAAAACTCATCGCGTAGCGCGGGAATAGAGTCAACATGGACGCCGGTCTGTTTTCGCGACGCTCCGACAGTGATTGGGCTCTGATGTAATGTCTACAGTGCACACGAGCCGCGTGCACGTATGCTGAACTACACTCGCACGAACATATGTAGCCTGCACTAAAACTACACACCCAGCGACCTTCCACACAGCACCGCGCAGGGGTAGGCCCTACACTGCCCTATGGGTGTCACCAATAGTAGATAATAACACAGTGTGTTATTATCTACTCTTGGTGTCACGTATAAGGAGTGAATAAAAACACACTACGTAACAAGATAGGACTGCGTGCGTACGTGATATTACACCCGTATCTATAGTACACTACATTTCACACGCCGCGAACACTCATTACATCCTTACATACACGCGGCATTTCCAGCTGCCCTCCTACGTTTTGTGTATCACGTTTCAACTGATTATATACGGGCCACTCTTAGATCTGTGACGTCATCGTCAAGCGGAGTCAATCTAGCTGGAGGAGACGATACGGTAGCTCTTTATAGTTTTAATCTCGCCAAGTAAAAACAGTCAGCTGTGGTCTTTCGCTCGACTTTTGATAGGATTTTTTTAACCTAACCGAATCGATGATATACTTATAATACTAAATATACAACCAGGAGTCTCGTATGATTGTTAACGATTTGAGCTGCATCAGTATGTTTAGCCAGTGCGCTGGGAATTAATTATATTTACCGCAGTTAACAAAATTGAATAATTGACGATGATCCCCGTAGACCGTAATACGGCACCCGACTGGCGGAAGTGTGCCTTAATAATTAACCACGGTAAATTGATATAACTGTGACTATGATGGCCAGTGGAGTAATTTCGTTTCATCGCGGTGAAAAATCATTATTTCTGATTGCGACAGCTAGTGATCTCATTTTGCTCGCACTAAATACATTTCTATTGGTCTAAAAATAATGAAACAACGCTCAGTCATGTCATTTTATTAGTGTAAAGAATAATTAATTCCAAGTACAACATCTAATCACTTTTTTTTACCAATATTACTGCAATGTATTATTTGTCGTAAATGCAACGCAACGCCCAAGCCAAATGAGTTTTACCAGAGAATAATTACCCGTATGTACACCCAATCCCGTTACAGTAGAACACCCAATCCTGCAGGCTTTGGGTGGTGTAAGGAATACTTCAGTCTGAGCACAATGATCAACCGTAGTAGTGGGTATTAGATGCTATAGTAATGGAAATGATATACTCGTCTATTTATACCATGCTATACGTTTTCGTCAGGATAGCGGTAGAGAACCCACGGTGTATTGACGAGCGATTGTTGGTCATCCTCACACACGTACGTATATGTCAACGTTCTATCCCGCTGACGTTGTTACATGCTGTATAGCCTGCCGTTCGAAGCACTGAACTTTCCTTGTATATAGGCTCACGAGGAAACATACAGCGGTCCGCCACACCACCCTCTCCGCTGGAATCTTTTAGCATCTCTCTCCGTTGGTTCATACCTGATTCCGCCGATGACAATAGGAGATCGTGAAGGCACACGCCTTGTGTGTTTATCTAGCTAGGCTCGTCCCACACATGCGCATAGAAAAACTAGACAGAGGGCACTCACGGAGAGTGCATACCTCCGCCAGCATGTAACATGTATGTGTATAACAGCTGGCTCGCTGCTGGCTGCTGCTGACTGAACGCCCTAAGGCGAGCTGCTGCTGACTGGACGCCCTAAGGCGAGCTGCTGCTGACTCGACGCCCTAAGGCGAGCTGCTGCTGAATCGATCGCGCGAACACTAGTGGCTACACACACACACACGAACACACACACGAACACACACACGAGACCGATTACATTACCTCCTTGGCGGAGGTAATAAGAACCAATCCTCTACACAAGCTGGTGAGGGCGTACGTCTACATACATAGATGGTGTCGGTGGTGGATCTATGTAGTGTATGATTGTAGGCTGTCTGTATGCGTGATGCTCACGTAGCTCTGACGTCGATCCCCCTTCTCGCACGTCCGGCTGCCGCCTCACGACAAACACCCGCGTGTTGCTTAGTAATCAGAAAATCAGAAAATCAGAAATCGTGTATTATAGCAAGATGCCGTTGTATGTGTGCGTGCGTATGCGCGCGTGCGTGTGTGTACGTGTGTGTGTTCATGAGAGATGTCGTCTTTTTGGACTTACGATGCAACAGACGCTTGGTATCGTACTCAGGCGCGTACGGGATATAGGGAGAGGGAGGGAGAGGAGATCATCAAACTAAACTACTTTCGGGTACCACGTTAGCCCCATGCAACTATCCTCACTAACCTTTACATCAGTCGTCTTCACTTTAACCTTTGCCCCAGCAGCCCTCACGCTAATCATCACGATAATCCTTGCCATCAAATTCACTCTCACTTTCGTCATCACACTAGCACTCATCTTCATTTTGCAATTTTGCACCCTAACCCTCATTCTCCTTGTAACTCGTCACGCTCTCATTTCACCGAACGCCCGAGGAACCGAGAATGCTCTAGTTTGAGAAAACGAACCATTGACAATGGCCCAACTATTGGAATAGGTCTAAATGGCCAATTCTTTATTGAAGGCTGTGCACATCGCTAGGCCTGATTTTTTCACTGATAGCCGAGGATAGGATCGCCATCTCGGTTACCATAATTGTGGACTGACACAGGCTGCATTACATATGACGACGATCTGTGCGCACAACTAGCTATGCGTGCGTGCGTGCGTGCGTGCGTGCGTGTGCGTGCAGCAGCGTGTGTATGTAATCACGTACAAAGTAAGGGGCGCACACCTGGGCGATATGTGAAATCGCCGCAGGCTATCGACTGCTTGCTCTTAGACTTTCGTCGCAACCACCACGTTTCATGTGGATCGCGCGCGCGGACACATTCACGCACGCGCTCACATACACTCGCACACGCGCACATGCATGCACTCTCACGCACAAGCCCGCACACACACAACCGCGCACGCACGTATGCACTCACGCACACGCGTTTGTGTGCACATGTTTTGCTAAACCAACAGTATATACTGCGTGACGGCGTCAGGCTTACGCACACACGTGTACATACACGCAAGCGGGCACGTAAACGTGCAAGGCCGTGTCGTATCGAATCGTGAGAGAAAACGCACAAGACCTTGTTACATTTACACGTGTATTGTAGTGCAGTCAAGGCAAGCTAGTTGCTGCTTGCTTATACAGAAGGTGTTGTTGTGTATCACGCAAGGAAGTACGTTATGTAGTCACGGCATTGTTATCACTTGGATCGGCTGCAGTGTCTATTATTATAGCTGATAGCTGAGGTTATCTCTATCTATCTATCTATCTATCTATCTATCTATCTATCTATCTATCTATCTATCTATCTATCTATCTATCTATCTATCTATCTGTCTGTCTCTCTGTCTGTCTGTCTGTCTGTCTGTCTGTCTGTCTGTCTGTCTGTCTGTCTGTCTGTCTGTCTGTCTGTCTGTCTGTCTGTCTGTCTGTCTGTCTGTCTGTCTGTCTGTCTGTCTGTCTGTCTGTCTGTCTGTCTGTCTGTCTGTCTGTCTGTCTGTCTTCTGTCTGTCTGTCTCCTGTCTGTCTGTCTGTCTGTGTGTCTCGTCTGTTTGTCTGTTCTGTCTGTCTGTTGTCTGTCTGTCTGTCTGTCTGTCTGTCTGTCTGTCCCTTGTTCTTGCCTGTCTGTCTGTCTGTCTGTCTGTCGTCTGCCTATCTTCCTTCCTGTCTTGTGCATCTGTCTGTCTATATATACTATGTGTGTGTGTGTGTGGGCAGTGTGCGTGTGCGTGTTGCGTGTGCGTGTGCGTGTGCGTGTGCGTTGTGCGTGTGCGTGTGCGTGTGCGTGTGCGTGTGCGTGTGCGTGTGAGTGTGTGCGCGTGCGCCGTGCGCTGTGTGCACGCGCGCCGCTGTGTGTGTGTGGTGTGGTGTGTGTGTGTGTGTGTGTGTGTGTGTGTGTGTGTGGTGTGTGGTGTGTGTGTGTGTGTGTGTGTGTGTGTGTGTGTGTGTGTGTGTGTGTGTGTGTGTATGTATGTATGTATGTATGTATGTATGTATATATATATATATATATAATATATATATACGCACTATTATTGCTGGGGGTGACCGGGAAATGTAGCAGCTATATATCATCGGGACTCGGGTCATCATCGTAGAACGGTTAGCATATCAGGAGAAAACACCCGAATTACGAAAACGGATAGCATCGCGGTAGTCGCAGCAGCAGACGCCAGTTTAACACCTGCGTGTGGATGTCATCAAGATCCACTCACTAGGGGTTTGGCAGACGGGCGATTCAGTAGCTCGGAAATCATTCACGACAGTAATTCGTGACTTGTCAGCAAACGGCGGCGCGTGTAAAGGTCGCCCTACCGACAGAGCAATTCTGCCCCTCTTATAGTGCCACGCAGGTGGACATTTCGCACCTGTGAACACCTGTGCTCTTCCACCTGAGCGGGTGCATGCGTGTGTGCGTGTGGGCGTGTGGGCGTGCGTGTGGGTGTGTGCGCGCGTGTTGGTGTGTGTGCGCCAATGCATGTGTGCGTGCGTGCGTGCGTGCGTGCTTGCGAGCGTGTGTGTGTGTGTGTGCGCGTGCGTGCGTGCGTGCATGCTTGCGAGCGTGTATGTGTGTGTGTATGCGTCCGTGCGTCCATGCGTGCGTGTATGTGTGTGTATGTGTGTATGTATGTGCATGTCTTTATTCGGTAACACGTGCAGTCAGGCGAGATACATGGGCAGACAATCCGTCGTGACGTAATGTGCACACACACCCTTATATAGTAGAAGTATATTTTATTAACACACGTCCCGTAAATAGTTGAATGTATATATCAGAACACACCGCCGTATGTAGTGGAAGTATACAGTAGAACATACGCCTCGCTTATCGTAGAAGTATATAGTAGAACACAAGCCCCGTAAATATTATAAGTATACATTAGAATACATTAAGAACATGTAAACCGCTATGGATTAACCATCCATTAGAATACATTAAGAACATGTAAACCGCTATGGATTAACCATCCATTAGAATACATTAAGAACATGTAAACCGCTATGGATTAACTATCATTACCATCATTACACCCCGTTTATATTAGAAGTATATAACTGAACACATGCCCCGCATATAGTGGAAGTAGGTTGCAGAATACACGCCCCATATGTCACAGAAGTGAACACACGCCCCGTATACTTTGCATGTATATAGCAGAGCACACGCCGCGTATATCGTAGAAGTATATATACCAGAACATACGCCCCGTATATCGTAGAAGTATATACCAGAGCACACACCTCGTATATCATAGAAGTATACACCAGAACATACGCCCCGTGTATCGTAGAAGTACATAGCAGAACATACGCCCCGTATATCATAGAAGTATACACCAGAACATACGCCCCGTGTATCGTAGAAGTATATACCAGAACATACGCTCCGTATATCGTAGAAGTATACACCAGAACATACGCCCCGTATAGCCCCGTATATCATAGAAGTATACACCAGAACATACGCCCCGTATATCGTAGAAGTATACACCAGAACATACGCCCCGTATATCGTAGAAGTATACACCAGAACATACGCTCCGTATATTGTAGAAGTATACAACAGAACATACGCCCCGTATATCGTAGAAGTATATACCAAAACATACGCCCCGTATATCGTAGGAGTATATACCAGAGCACACACCTCGTATATCATAGACGTATACACCAGAACACACGCCCCATATATCGTAGAAGTATACACCAGAACATACGCCCCGTGTATCATAGAAGTATACACCAGAACATACGCCCCGTATATCATAGAAGTATACACCAGAACATACGCCCCGTGTATCGTAGAAGTATACACCAGAACATACGCCCCGTATATCGTAGAAGTATATATTAGAGCAAACATCTCGTATATCATAGAAGTATACACCAGAACATACGCCCCGTGTATCGTAGAAGTACATAGCAGAACATACGCCCCGTATATCGTAGAAGTATATACCAGAGCACACATCTCGTATATCATAGAAGTATACACCAGAACATACGCCCCGTGTATCGTAGAAGTATATACCAGAGCACACATCTCGTATATCATAGAAGTATACACCAGAACATACGCCCCGTGTATCGTAGAAGTACATAGCAGAGCACACGCCCCGTGTATCGTAGAAGTATACACCAGAACATACGCCCCGTATATCGTAGAAGTATACACCAGAACATACGCCCCGTATATCGTAGAAGTATACACCAGAACATACGCTCCGTATATTGTAGAAGTATACAACAGAGCACACATCTCGTATATCATAGAAGTATACACCAGAACATACGCCCCGTGTATCGTAGAAGTATATACCAGAACATACGCCCCGTATATCGTAGAAGTATACACCAGAACATACGCCCCGTATATCGTAGAAGTACATAGCAGAGCACACACCCCGTATATCGTAGAAGTACATAGCAGAGCACACACCCCGTATATCATAGAAGTATATACCAGAGCACACCTCGTATATCGTAGAAGTATACACCAGAACATACGCCCCGTATATCATAGAAGTATACACCAGAACATACGCCCCGTATATCGTAGAAGTATACACCAGAACATACGCCCCGTATATCGTAGAAGTACATAGCAGAGCACACGCCCCGTATATCGTAGAAGTATACACCAGAACATACGCCCCGTATATCGTAGAAGTACATGGCAGAGCTCACGCCCCGTATATCGTATATATAGCAGAGCACACGCCCCGTATATCGTATATATAGCAGAGCACACGCCCCGTATATCATAGGTCATATGTCGCTAGTCATGCACACGCCAAGTCGCGTACTGAAAGATTAACGGGGCGATAATTCGCTGAGCAACCCCTTCAGTATTTGCTCTCTCACAATAAGAGGCGAGCAAGACATTTGAAGTGAGGAAGAAAGCGAAATAGAGCGAGAGGGAGCGAGAGTAAAGGAAAGCGAGAGATGGAGAAAAAGGGAATCAGATGAAAAGAGGGAGAGGGAGCGCGAGAGAGCGAGAGAAGAGGATGGTAGAGAATATGAAAAGGGGGGGGGGGTAGATTAAAGTAATCACACCTGATGTTGAAATGTGGTATAGCCGTAGTTGTATCTACCAATTTTCCTCTTGACCTATATCGTTTTGTACTCGTTTTGGATTAAGATGCGAAAAATTCTTCGTACAAGAACGATATTGTTCTGTAATATGTGGGTCATCCGCTGTACAGATCTTGGATAGTGAAAGTGGCATTCATCTCAATGTTGTTTTCATCCACTCTTGTATCACGGCCATCTATATTGCATGCGCGCGAGTGTGTTCACGTTTTGAATTAAATAATGTAAAACAATTATACCCTGAGGCATATATCCTCCGCAAGGGACGCCATATAAGTCTCAATCCGACGCCATGCTAAGCCAGAATTCTACGAGTTAGTCGCTAGAAGTATTTTTCCGTTAATTAGGCGGTTTAATACAAGTCAGCATCACACCTGTGCGCCGACGTAGTCGCTCGCCCTTTTGTTGCGGTTTTCTTTTATAGTTGACTGCCTCATAGGACGTCACGGATACGTCACGGATACGTTACGGATACGTCATGTCTGTTTGCGCGTGCAACTTTGCGCGCGGTGATCCGTTTGCGCTGAAACGCGTGAGCGTTTTTTTGCACCGCGAAAAATAAATATTAGCGCAGATCATGCGGGCTCTGCCACAGTCGCGAGATTAAAACAAAGCGCAAGCGTATACAGTATCGCCAGATACATTACGAGAGTTCTGAAAGATAGGACAATATAGACTATGCAGCGGTGTAGGCTACCTCAGAATTACATTCTAGTAAAATATTACTGTCAAATGTTCGCAGTTTAGCCCAAATCAAGGATATGATCACGTAAGTGTAGCGTCTTCGTACGCGATTAGAAAAATAAACGCTTGGAATACCGTCGTCACTTTCATTGACAAGTGAACGTTGCAAAATGCATTCTAAAAGATACTACAGTATAGGGTTAGGGTTAAAGCACATTACAGAATTCATCCCAGAAGATACTTTCGTGAGTCATTCGCCGTTTATATAGCAAAAAGTTCAGGAGCAATCAGCGAGTGAAGCGAAGACTTGGAAAACTCGTGGGCGTTAATGGAACAGCAAATGAAACCTAGACTGTAATAAATGTATGTAATAAACATGTGGGCGACAAGAGCCTTTATTATCTGTCCTATACCCTGCGGAGTCTTTCGCGTACCCCTGCAATCGGTTCAAATGTATATACAGTAAAGAGACGTTTTTTACGAGACTCCACCAAACTCGAGAACTCGTAACACCGCGGTGCGCGGAGAATTGCAGTCATTCGGATTCCATTTGTGATCATCTACTTACGCTCCAGTCTCCAAAATCTCGCAATCATTCGCGGATTCAAGATGGCTGGCGGCGTTCATATGCGTACAAGTTCCTGCTTTTTTCTCTAAAAGAACTCATTTGAATTTAGGAGCCGCCTGCGAGAGCGTGTGTGAGTCGGTGATGATATCAGGCATACAGCGCGTGGTGAAGGGCGGTGACGTGCGGCTGGCACACACGCGATGTGATCAATATTCGGGCATCGGCGGCAGCGATGCCCCGAATGAGGTGATGAAACGTTTCCGCGAAGCCGCGAAGTCGTTCGCTTTCTCCCTTCTCGCAGCCCGGCTGCGAATTTTTTTTCCTACACGTTATATCCATTGGGCTCTTCTGATTGGCTACTTTGATTGGACCACACCATAGATAGTGTTTGGGATACCATAGATAGTATATAAGCCGATTCGGTTTATAGTTAGTGTTAGGGTTCGGGTTCGGGTTCGGGTTCGGGTTCGGGTTCGGGTTTGGGTTGGGTTTGGGGTTAGGATTTTTGCATCATTCCTTGATATACGGAAAGTCTGATGCGGAAGTTGATATGCGTATATCAAGCCCAATGGATATAACGTGTAGGAACAAAAAATTCGCAGCCCGGCTTGCAGCAGGTCGCGCTAGCATGTTCGCTTCGTGCGTAGCCCACCTGCCCGCCCGCCTGCCCGCCTGCCCGCCTGCCTGCTCGCCTGCTTGCCCGCCCGCCCGCCTGTCTGCCCGCCCGCCTGTCTGCCCGCCTGCTTGCCCGCCTGCTTGCCCGCCTGCCTGCCCGCACGCCCGCCTGTCTGCCCGCACGCCCGCCTGTCTGCCCGCCTGCCTGTCTGTGCGCCATCCCTTCCGCTGTCCTCCTCCCTGCGTACACGCCGTTCCTCCCATACACCTGTCTGTCCACCCTCACCCGTCCTTCTTACCGCCTGCCCGCTCGCTGCCCCGACCTCACCATTCGTCGGTCCACATCACACAGAAGGATGCCCGGTGGGTGTTGTTACGCACAGCAGCCGCGCCATGTTTTTCAATAATTGCCAACTCTTTTTAGGTTCGCCGAGCGGCATCGATGCGTTTTTTTTCTAATTTGGGCTTTATTCTTCGTTTTGTTGTCTGCCGACGGCCGACTGTCCCGCTCGGTAATTTTTTTCCGTCACGAGTCACGGGACGCATCGAGCGGCTGGACTGCTGTTATCGTACACGGCTCGTGACAGCGGTCGGCCGCGCCTGGGTGACGTAATGTCGAGCCTTCACTAATATACAGACGAGGCGACGTCGAGCATAAGCTGTATAGCTGGCGCGCATTTGCACTAAAACTAATGGCGTCGGGATTTTTACATTAGAGCACACATACAACGCCGCATCAGTTTCAGTTTTCTGAACGAATTACGCACTAATGAATACGAGAACGGATAGGAATCCGGAGGTATCAACAAACCCATTAGCAATTGCCGACCGGTGATAGCTATACGGTTCACCACGACGGCATCTAGCGGCCATTTTCACATCAATGTATATTATTTTCGCTAAACACAGGAAACCCCGATTGTTGAGGATGCAACTAATTTTTTAGCGAATGAAATTCAAAGCTGACGTGATGGTATTATAATCACGAGGAGACTGGATCAAACGCCATGTCATGAAATCGTAAAGGAACTCGAGTGCGATAATAATGGCTCGTGTTTATTCGCTTCGTTGTTCGGAAATCGCGAGACAATCATGCATGTGTGCAAGTGTACGCATCCATTCACGCACACACGCGAATGGGACAGAAACTGAGCCCGGAATTGGAAGCGTGAGTGGGGAAGGAGAGAGAGAGAGAGAGAGAGAGAGAGAGAGAGAGAGAGAGAGAGAGAGAGAGAGAGAGAGAGACGAGAGA
>NW_014577289.1:466017-470150 GCF_000485595.1 Priapulus caudatus | reverse complement strand
TCTCCTCCCTCCCTCCCTCCCTCCCTTCCTCCCTCCCTCTCTCTCTCTCTCACCCTCTCCCTTCCATCCCCCTCTCTCCCTCTCTCTTCTCTCCCTCCCTCTCCTCCCTCCCTCCCTCCCTCCCTTCCTCCCTCCCTCTCTCTATCTCTCACCCTCTCTCTCCCTCTCCCCCTCTCTCCCTCTCTCTTTCTCTCCCCCTCTCTTGCTCCCCCTCACTCCCTCTCTCCTTTCCTTCCTCCCTTGGTCGTCTTGCCGCCCTCAGCCTCCCGGCGCACGCAGTCATCACCTGGCCTGGCGTTGGCTGAAACTTCTGCTCCGTATCGGAGTCGTGTTCGTCGGCAGTTTTTACTCGCCTTTCTCCGCTTCCAAGTGCCTGGAGTTCTGCTCCCGCGTGTAGATGGATACCGAGCGTCGTGTACCCGTCTAGCGCGTATCTGCGACGCGCACTAGTGTCCCGTCAACATCGCAGCTGCGTACGCGCTCACACTTGGTGCTGAAACTCGTCCGTCAGAAAAAAAAATAAAGAGGCCCAATTACGACAAGTGTTTTCAGCGCTGCCTGGCCACCGCTATCGCTGTGCCACGCATGCACTAACTCACCTATGTCTCCTATAATTCACGTGCTAGGGCTAATGATATGCGGCAGTTGCTCGGTAGGCAACTAACGAAAGACTCACGTTACGAGATGCAGTCTGCTTTCCCTCCGAACCTCAGCAACGAGCAATTTAGCTCATAGTCAACCATTCGCTGGTTAATTACCAAGCATTTACGATTGAGTGTTTGTGCATCTCCGTGCGAGAGGAGGGAGGGGCGTCAGTGGGCGGCGGGAGTAGTGTAAATATTTATTATATCAATATACGCGTCACTTCGGCGCCGATTAGACCAGACGATAGTGATCCTCCGCCGCATCACTCCGGCGGAGGATCGCTGTAGTAAGCATATACTCTATACCTCACATCAGGAATTTTGTCTAGTAATTAATAGAAAAATTCCTGCTCACAATTACCTATTCGGCACGTAAAAAACTGCATTGTTAGTAGTTAGTTTTATAACAGAAATATATAGCCATGGTTGATACATTGACTAGTTGGAAGTTAACTCGTGTAATCGTTGTAGTAATCATTGGCAAGGGTACAATTAATTTTGAGCCTACTAGTTTTGTATGATCATATATATCTGCAGTGAATGTGAATCTATACATCTAGGCAATTGCCAATTTAAATTTAAACATGGTTTGTAGCAAAACAACGGAAATGTTTTACTTTATTGTGTCTAATCTAAACATGTTAGTCAACAGTAGTTTTCCCCGCATAATTTGAAGCATAATGTGAGAACATGACTGTATCGAATTTAGTTTTTCGTTATTATACCGTAGTTGTTTTGTCGTATGTGAAATTGTGCGCTAGACATGAGTGAGTTTAGAATGTTGGCACTATCATTAGTTTACACAGTAGTAATTCAACTCGAGTCCGTTTTCATAAACGCAAGCAGGCCTCTATTGTGTCACTTTTACTGCGTACACGACCTAACATATTTGTGGCAACTGTCCTGTCTAGAATTGAAACGAGTTGTTAGCAGTGAAAAAATACACGGGGGTTCGGGGCGATTTAGCCCCCAAAATGCCAAAAAGAGCCCCGGAAATGCCAAAAAGAGCCCCCGTAAATTTGCATAGAGTTCAATGCAAACCAAATTTTAGAGTGCTATTTTCATGCACACGAGCTTGAAAAGTAGCCCCCGAAAAATAAATTATATTTCTTTCCCTGGTTGTTAGTATAAACGAGCTGCAGGGATATATCGAAGTATATGTGCGGCATGGATATTTGGGGGCTACGCTCGCGAATTCTCACTACGTATTAGTTGTAAGTTGATTGCATTGTTATAGTTTGTTGTGATTAATTGCCACACGTTTGGTCGTTCACAACGTTTTTTAGATGGCGCCATAATTGTTTTATATACATTTTTTATCATTGAGCGACGACTGTTTATCACGGGAGAAGATTTTTTAAGGTCGACGAAGGTTGAGCTGGTGGTACTATAGTGTCAATGAGCTTTTATGCACTCCCATGTTCATTTCCAAATCAGGCTCAATGGTATTAATAATAATAAAAAATTCACTGCCAGAACGTAAAACTGCACACTCTCTGATGCTGTAGCTGCTTTGTGACTTATGCATACTGTCGCCAATAATATCATTAATGATTTCATTTGATAACTTTCAGTGGTATAGTTAATATTTAATAATTAATGGTCGGCCACGTCTGTATTTGTTGAGTCGTAGAACAATAGCTAGTTAACTTGGGCAGAGAAACAACTGTGGGTTCCAATAATGAAATGGTTTTCGGTTGTTGAAGTAGATGATTTGGGGGGACCTCAATAAAAATACTGCACTAGATAAGCCTATATCATTCAATACGTTATATTTTTCAACAAAGAAATACCAGCACAAATATTGCGTGTTTTAACATATACAAATAAGACACGCGTACAATTTATAATAGAAATTCTAATCTATATATACGCGCATAAACAATGGTTTATTGGATGCATACGTATACATAACTAAAACGTGGCTTACTAATGATTTTTTTTATAATTGGACCTTTAACACAAACTAACAAAGAACTAACATCTTTACTTAACTAAATGATTAGTGAAATGTCGCTGATATCTGCTACGGTAATAAGTAACCTAACTTTCTTGATAACAATGGTTTGCTGTTCCTTAAAAAATGAGCATTTTATTAAATAATATGTTAATCTCGCTCGTGCTCGTGACAGTCATGTGACCCCCACGTGTGACCTGCAGGTGTCCCAATTAAACCATAGGTCAAGTGGTGCAGCATGGCTTTCCCTTCCAATCTGCTGCTAGCCCACGTGGGTACGAAGCCGTACGTCTTCATGCTATAGTGTATGTTGTACGGGGGGTCGAATTCGCTACACTATATTATACGCAGAAGGCCTGCATGATCAGCGTGAGTTTGCCCTCCGGAAGACGAAACGCTGACCAGAAACTGCGAAGCTCGTCAACAACCTGTAACGATGCCGATCGTTAGCTAATGACTAACCAATAACCCGTGAATAATCGGGATCAGCCAGGAAACAATGCGCAAGGTGCATCATTATCATCACTAGACGCCTGTCAAGACATTTACAACACCGGGGTTCAACGGAAACAGGCACGGTGCACAGTATTTGAAAAAGTCTCCAAAGAGGCAAGATAGATGCACGTAGATTTAATTACTTCAAACCAGTTTGTGTTCGTAGCGTTGATGTATAATTAATTATAACAATTAAATTAGGTACTACCCATCTGGTAATAAGTACGTGTGGGTGTAGACGATTTGTTATACAGTAAGTACAGTTGTATGCAGTAAAATCCTGGAGTCTACTATCCCTTTAAGTTATAGTCCAGATGACTGTAATCTGGAAACCAGAGTCTACAGAACAGCCTGAACAGGATCTGGAAATAGTTCTGCAGCCAGTGCCAGTGCAACTGCCAGTGTGAGTGTAGGCCCGTCACCTGGGCTACTATCAGGCTAAGATTAAACAACTAAATGCTACTAGTACTATGACTAATTACTTTTAATATGTCCATACGTGTACATCTACATAGTAACATACCCATCACTCAGTATCACGAGCAAAATAATTGGAATTACTCAATTAGACCTAGTTTAGTTACAATTCTATCACCTCGGTACCTGTTTTACCTTTACGATCATGAAAGACTAACGCATGAACATCCCCACCACTAGTGCTGCCACGCATTGCTGCCACGTAGCGCGACGTCATAAGACGTTATCATACGTCCTCAGACATCACGTGACCTCCATCCACGCCCGGGGGGCGATTATTTTTTCCGTACCGTTAACGCGTCAGCGCTCGGGGAGCGTATTGGGAATGCTTGCGTCACAGCTCAACAGTCCCCCTAAACACTATGTACTCGACTACTCAACAAATAATTGAAATATGTGTTTACACAGGCCTTCTATCGCTAGCAAAGACCGTTTCTTGGAGCTAGTAGTGATACGCTTTCATACTTGACAGACGAGACAAACGAGACAAAGATGGCGGCGGTGGCGCCGATTTCGAAATAACGCCTTGGGAAATAAATTCATGATATGAGAGTTTAGAT
>NW_014577289.1:457198-466007 GCF_000485595.1 Priapulus caudatus | reverse complement strand
ATCTAAACTCTCATATCATGAATTTATTTCCCAAGGCGTTATTTCGAAATCGGCGCCACCGCCGCCATCTTTGTCTCGTTTGTCTCGTCTGTCAAGTATGAAAGCGTATCACTACTAGCTCCAAGAAACGGTCTTTGCTAGCGATAGAAGGCCTGTGTAAACACATATTTCAATTATTTGTTGAGTAGTCGAGTACATAGTGTTTAGGTCGTTTAGGGGGACTGTTGAGCTGTGTCGCAAGCATTCCCAATACGCTCCCCGAGCGCTGACGCGTTAACGGTACGGAAAAAATAATCGCGCCCGGCGAATAGCAACACCCCATCATTCCGGGAACTATCGTTTATTACTTTATACAGAACTATGACTAACGGTGCCACGCAACGGGAAGAGGTTGAATGTGCAGGGGTTGAGTAGTCTGTCGCCGTTCACAGCAACATGGCCCGATGTATGTAAATAGACTATCAGAACAGGAGTGGATTGAAACAAAGGAGTGTGCAAGGCTGAATTATTGTAAGTTGAACGTTCAGCAAGCCTAATCTCCCGGTGACATATTACCTCAATAAGCATGAGTTCAAACGTTAGCTAAAACATTCACCTAACCTTGTGCAAGGTCGTTTTTGCTCAGAGTCACGTATCCGTTCGCTATCCGGAGACATATCGACTAAAACGTACGACACGATCTTAGAGAGAATTTCGTTTTCGTTCGTTCACAGAGCGGATCAGTAGCCGTCCTGGTAAACGCCGCGGTGTTTGCTTGTCTCGCCTACGTTTAAGATGATTCAGACGTTTCCGCCGCAGCGGCAGTATCCGCTCGCCGGCCAGGCGGCGCTCTCTATCGCCGCCGCCGCGTCCGCGAGAAAAACCCGACAGGCGCGCCGGTTTATGAATCCACTCGCGATCGGACATCTGCCGTCATCTCGTGCGGTGATACGGCTCCGAGATGCCCAGGTCCGAGCTCGTGTCGGGGGGGGGGGGGGGGGGCTGCGAGCTTCTCAGCACCCGCCATCTTACGGCTGAACTGTTCGCGTCGCCATTTTTTCTCGACGGACTGCGCATGCGTGCGTGTATGCGACAGATATGTACAAGAACACAGACCATGTTCTCGTGATCTGAAGAGCTAATTATAATGCATGTATTATTTATTAGCTCTTCATGGTATGCGTATGAGTTTATGTGCTGTCAATTTGTTTTATAACATGGCAATTCTATGCTACCACTGGTGAGATTTCTATGATTGAAGGATATCTATTAGAACGAATCAGTTCTAATGCATATCAGTAATGTACGCCCTATAAGTCGCGCGTTCGTTGAGGGAGAGAGGACGGATGATTGGCGTTATTAGGGAAAGTTCAGCGCTGCAGTGGTTACGGTGTTTATAACCAGTTTTATAGCTCAGCGCTGAGAGAGATAGCGGAGGGGGGGGGCGAAATTCACGCATTCTCGGAAATTATTCCGTCGAACCGCCGCGACAGCGCATTCTTCGCAGAAATTGTCAGTGACGTGGAGACGGCAGCCGATGTTCCGCAATTCTGCGACAATAATGAATGGAACGTCGCCAGCATCGGCGCTGTTATTTCGCGCGTCCTTCGCGCAACCTTGGAGAGGACGGCTCGATTGACTTGCGTTGTAACACCGGGAGCGGGTGGGGTGGGGCATGCCTCCTTGTACACGGCAGCGGCGGCGTGTGTGCGTGCGTGTGTGTGCGTGCGTGCGCGCGTGTGTGTGTGTGCGCGCGCGCGTATGTATGTAGTTGTATATGAATGTGCGTGCGCGTGTAATTACAGTCCCACCAATATACAATATATACAATATATAATTGTACACAATGATATTGCATGTGTGATACAGCGTATTATATTTCTGCTAGTAGAAGTTGACGACTCACTACAATTTCCCTACTGGACGCGTTATAGTTCACATATTTCGTATAAGTACCATATACACAACAGCCTAACTTGATTAGCTGGTACAATCTTAGATGGCCTGGCAGTGCTATCCGGTCCCCCGAGGTTTGTCAGCTCTACCCTCAGCCAGCTGGGGCGTGCAGCCTCCGTCAGACCACGCACAACTGTAGCGGCCCCAGCAGATGGCTATCATCTCTCCAGTTATCGCATCCTGGTCTGTCGGGGGAAAAAAACAGGTAGTGATAATCAGCAGTTCCCCAGTATTCAGTGACGAATTTAGGGGCCATTTCGGCCACCGTACTCAACAAGTGATTGTACTATCGGTACTGTAACCCCTGCCACCCCCACGGAAACTAGTAGCGGTTTCGGGACAGAGGGCGGTGAATGCGGGCATCGGTGCAGCGTTATAAAATGTTCGGCGCTTTAAACGGCCAACTAATGAGTTTATAATGAGCTTATGTATAATGCATTCTACGCGCGTCCTCGGTCGGATCTCGCTGCTACCAATGACTGCTCTTTACTCGTTCCATGTGCAGAGTCAAACAAAAAGTATGTCGGCCCTGACAGCGCGCCTGATCGCGAGAGCGAGAGAGAGACAGACCGACACGGAAAAAGAGAGGGTAGAGATAGCGAGAGAGAGAGAGAGAGAGAGAGAGAGAGAGAGAGAGAGAACGCGAGAGGGAGAGACAGAGAGACAGAAAGCGAGAGGGCGAGAGAGAGATAGCGAGAGCGGAAGAGAGAAAGAGTATAAGCGAGTACGAGCAAGTGAGAGAGAGAGAGAGAGAAATAAAGTAAGATAGATGAAGATAGGCACACTCCACACCGACAGGCTGTACAGTGTCGACTCTGGCTTGACATTTCGACTCACGGTGCTGTCCTAGGCTGACGGCGTCCTCCTGCCCTCGATAGCCGAGGCAGCACGTTGCGGTAACAATGCGCGATAATTCGCCAAGATGTGGGTCAGAATCTAGTGTCACTCCAAGGACGAGGCTCGCCATCGCGCATGCGTAAGTAAATGTTATGCCATAGACTCGTAATTGTCTTGAAAATTGATATGTAGGCTACTGTAGTCGATGAGAGTCTTTCCATCAGTGCCGATTGAATTTTGTATATCGTAGGACTTCAGCGCAATTAGGATGGAAATGGGAAACAGTGACACAAATATGAACTCTACAAACCTTGTATTGACGCTGCGATATGCTTACCTACACATGATGGGCGTCGATAGCTGCGTAGATATGTTAACCGTAGGGTTACCTGCGTCCACTTTGGCGACGCGTGTCTTTTAATGCGGAACGTGTCACGCGAGAGTCAGGCATGCGCGATTGTTATCGAGTATAGAGAGAGAGAGCTTGCTCTGGCATCGATCGGTTGCTGCTTGCATGCACTGCTGCCCGCAGACAGCTTCTTATTCGTGCGTGTGGGAGCGAGATCATTGCGTGACATTTCAGGTTATCATCGCGGCCTAGCGCTCATCCTGCATAGAGTAACATTTGTAAATTGCTATGCTGCACACATAGCGTTGACTTTTAACACCCCCCCCCCTCTTCTCTACACACACATGGTGGTGTAGATACATTTTGAAACGAACGACAAAGTTATTGATACATAGCCATTTTATATTCATTTGGTAAATAGGGATACTCACACTGATCGGTTTAGCAGGGGGGCCACTAACGGTTTTGGCAAGTTGCCAAGTACATATTCGGTTTAGCATCAGACAGCATCTCCTTTAATCAGCAGCACCTGTCCGACTGCTAACTAGCATTGTCTAACTACGCTCATCTCAGTAGACATTTTCACTCACGACCTTTCGCAAACATTCGCGGTTTCACTCCGAGTTATTTCCGTCTAATATGAACGTGCCGAGCTTGTATAACAAACAGCCAAAGACGCGCGCGTGTGCGGGTCAGCGAGTATGCGTGTGGGTGGGTGGGTAGTTGTGGAGTGGATCAGTGTGGATGCGTGTGGGGTGGGGGAGGGAGGCGATGTGACGTGTTTGATGTTTGCAGCAGCGTCTGAGTTGGCGTCTTGTGCGTTGGTCGTGGCCGTCATGTAGTACACCCACAGACGTCCGTTGACGTGCAACAACAGTGCGCGAGCATGATTGCATGCGTGCACGGCGGCAGAGGGATCTCACGCTATTATTACTGCTGCTGGTGCTGCTGCTGCCGCCGCCGCTGCTGCTGCTGCTGATGATGATAATGATAATGATGATGATGATGATGATGGTGATGTTAATTATAATGGTGATGCTGCAGCTGCTGTTGCTGCTGCTGTTGCAAAGCAATATGGGAAGAGAGAGCGCGCCCACGAGGGAAAGATGAGAGAGATTAGAGCAGGGAAACTGAAACAGATTCACAGCAAAGGTACAGGGATAGAGGCGGTGTACAGTTAGTCGTGCGGCCTGGCCATATTAGCGCACCGCCTCATCCAGTAAATGCAACGACGCGGCTTTGTTGCTAAATCATCATCAACAGTTTTCTCGGCGAATGTTTTTTTGCGTCGCTTTCCTTCCGTCGATACACTCGGATTTGTGCGCGGCCAGATGGTCGCCGATACGTTAGCTACACTGCTGCACCGCACGATGCCACCGCATAATTATCATGAATTACCCACAATGCCGTCGTGCATCGTGCGTTCAGCGCGCGCCTTGGCTGTCGCGCTGCGGCAGCAGCCGTCAGTCAAACTATCGACAGTCGCATTATAGCATATCAAGAGCGCAGCGCATGTGTTCTTAATCGTATGTAATCAAGTATATTCTATCTATGCGTATATAAGCTTATTAACGGCGTACGAGGCGACTAAATGAAACGAATCCACGAAATAGGGGAACCATGGTTAATGTACAACTAATAATGTATGCGCCGGGTTCGCTAAGATGTATGTATTCTGCTATACTTATTATAATATTACTGTATCATGTTACTCACTGCTTTTGTACTTGTGTTATAGTATTTACTACTTATGTACGTCTACGCTACTTAATAATGTTCGTTTTTAGCACACGGGCAGGCTCTCGAATCGCCCGTGATTCCGCGTATATCGTTGTCCGCACGCCCCGCGTCGCCGTTACACGTTTACTACCAAGCTTAGCGGTAAATCACGCGTGAACGCTCCCTATCTCTCCCCCACGCGCGCATGCATGCTCACTCACCCCCGTTTGCGTGACTGTGGCAATCTGTTGGTACTCAAGTCTATAGTGTGTATATGCGGCGTCTCGGCGGATAAAAAAAACCCGGCGCAACAAGGCGATTATTACTTCGTCGACTTAGAACGTCGACAAAGAAGAGAGGAAGTAATTTGAAATGATGTGGAACCTGTCAGAATTCGAGCAATCGATTTTGGCTCGTACCACGCGGCTGCAAGGCATATAGTTGTATGAAGCTGTAGCCACCGCCCCCTCCCTACGTGCACACGTACCACACGTCTGTTAGTAATAAAGCCTTAGCCACTGCTCTCCTCCCTATATATACTCGCACACACGAGGATGAAATATTCACGTCGTTAGCTTGGTCTAACTCGATATATGGCCGACGTCGTTTGTGAGCAGATGTGCTTATATCCGTGCGATTTATATTTCAGTGCGTGTAATTAAAATAAATGACGGGATATCATCAGAGGTACATAAATAGAATCTCTGTTCATGTTCTCGTGATATTATATCCTGTTATAGTGCGCCGCAGTTGTCTAGACGAAAGTTTAATTGAATTCTGCGTTGCGAAAGCGCCCTCAAATACGGGTCGGCTGATCACACAGTATAGCGACTGAGCAGTTATAGGCAGTTCCAATTGTGAAGATACACTTTATAATAGTAGCAAACATGTATAGAACGGGCACCGTAAGGAAATGGTAAAGGTGCTCTTTATGTACAGATAGGCGATTTAGGGAGGGCAGTTCTCCTGCCACCTGCCACTCAAGGTAAGCGCCACATGCGGCCTTATAGCGGACACGTGGCCGGTCTATGTTGGTGACCGCTAGCACGGAGTTCTCTGTACAACCATGTCCACGGTCAACAACACTGCCCTGATCATCGATTGGCGTTTCGAACCTAATCATAAATATATTGTTCCGCGCGCTAATTGTGAACCTAATTATACGTTACTTACGAAACCCTAAACCTAGACTGTCGCGTGACATGGCTATTCCTATTTATCGCCCCCTCACCTGTTACCGGACCCTGTAAACAACGTATAACCTAACTTAATCCGTTAATTATGTATATTTCCTAGGCAAAAAGCTGTATACATAATTGTCAACCCGAGATATTCGTGTGTGCCCGCCATGCATATATAGGCAAATATGTGAGATACAACCTTGCAATAATTACATTTTTCTACCATTTTTGCGCTAGCTTTGCGTTGACTTTTATCGAGGACCCGATTATTAAGTGGACATGCTCTATTAACTGCCGGCTGGTATGCAAACACGAACGAGAGATGCCGAGATCGTAGCGTCGGAATGGCGCGCGTAAACGCGCTGAGCGTCATGAGGGAATGAGCACAGATGGTGCATTATACATGGGAATGTTATAGTCGCTGCCCGACGCGCTGCGATACATAAGCTGCACTGCTGCAGTATGATGAATCCTAATGGATTAGGCCTGTCGTAGTCGTAGCAGTGACTCTTATAATTCTTTGTCGCACTTACTCTGCCCGGGGTTTACGCAGTCTCTCTCTGTTGACAGTTCTTTCTCGCTTCCTTTGTGCCTCCCCCTGCCCCATCTCTCGCCCCTCTCTTTCTCGCGCGCGCTGTCTCTCGCTCTCTGAAATCCTGGCTGGTCTCAGCACGACCCGTGGCGGATGGATATTATAAGATACTGATTATTCGGTTTAAGTATTACCGTCGTTGACTATGCTAGTAGTGATTCACCGGTCGAGCACGTTGTACCAGTTTCTTCACATTTCACATTTCGGCGGACCTTTTCTTTGTTTTGTTTTTTGTTTTTTAATTCTGTTTGTTGTGTTAAGAGCGTGTGTCGTAATTTCGTCGCTTCGCGGAATCCTAGACGAAACAGCGTTTTTAGCCTTTGTTTGCTGGAGGCTGTGAGAATTACTCAGAAATCCATATATATCGCGTTCGCGAGACGGTTCACGGGCAGTCAGCATAACCGTGGATGCGTTAGGCAGAGACTGCTGCTACCTGCCCCCTGTATATATCCACGGTGTAGCACGCGGCCACTCTAATTGTGGTTGGAGGAATAGAGATATATTAGAATACCATGCTACCATATATATGCGTATATACCATATATAGGCCTATATATATACTATATAGATAGTATATATCATCTTATATATATATATGACAGCAAGGTCCGCGCGCAACGCAACACCACAGGCCTTAAGGCTACCGTCCACCGCGACACACACACACACGGCGGCGCGCACACACATGCACACAGTCAGTCACACACACAGCACACACACACGACACACACACACACACACAACACACAGCACACACACACAGACACAAATACACACACACAGCACACACACACACACACACAACACAAACACACTGCACTGTCACGCAATACCCCTTCTCTCATACACAACGCGCCACTCGACGCACCGCACGCACGCACTCACGCAGCGCACGGCACCACGCACGCACGCACGCACGCACACCACACATACACCACACACACACACACACACACACACACACACACACACACACACACACACACACATATATATATATACATTATTACATACATATACAGTATAATATACGTATTTCAATGATTTTGTGAATGTTGGAATAGCCATCTCTATACCAGCATCTATAATTCAGTACGTAGTTCGTCGAACTATTGATATAGGCGTTTAAGTCTAATGGAGTGCCTAAACGGAGATGCACGCTGAGATGTTTAGTAGCGCTACTTGCCTTCGTCGTACAACACACAATAAACGGGTTTGTTCGCATGAAAGCGTGCAATCGCGTGCCGGAACGATACTATAACCCGCGGTGGCCACCTTTCCGCATGCGAAGAAGAACTTACCCGTACGAGATATCAGAACACATGCACTATCATGAACGTATGTGTGTGTGTGTGTGTGTGTGTGCGTGCGTGCGTGCGTGCGTGCGTGCGTGCGTACGTGCGTACGTGCGTACGTGCGCGCGTGGGTGTGTGTGTTCATGGTACTATTAATACTATACGACCGAAGCTCTTCACAAACCCTATAACTTTTGCAAAGGGAGCAGACAGACAGACATATGGCCGAATATTCGAGAGCGATTTCGTCGAAGTGCACACTGCGTAAATAGTACACACGTCGGTGCCCAGGCGTCGCCGTACACATACAGCGATGCTCATAGTCACTCGCACGCTATACGGTGAAAGCGATAACGGCAGTGAAGAATTTCGAATGCATTTTTGGCGGTCACTTTCGTAGAGATTTCTTACACGAGTATGAGCAACTGTCCCCTGACCGCGCTGCATAACGACCCGCGTGTAACGGTGGTTAGGTCTGTCGGCTCGATCAAGAACCAGTTATAGATCTAGCCACGCTTGGCCGCTCGGGAAATAAACACGGCAAATACTTGAATGCGCCACGAAGGTTGGAGCTAAAGAGACTGTAATGGCGTCCTTATGTTAGCTGTGCGGTGTGGCGCGCCTGCAGCGGTTGCGGTTTTTTCTACAACGCGTCCTCACACCGATTCTTCTTTCGCACCGCGTCTGTATTTATACTGCACCAGCTCGACTGTTCAGTGGAGAGAGAGAGAGAGAGTGAGAGAGAGAAAGAAAGAGAGAGAGAGAGAGAAAGAGGAGAGAGAGAGAGAGAGAGAGAGAGAGAAGAAGAAGAGAGAGAGAGAGAGAGAGAAGAGAGAGAGAGAGAGAGAGAAGAGAGAGAGAGAGAGAGAGAGAGAGAGAGAGAGAAGAGAGAGAGAGAGAG
>NW_014577289.1:445817-454644 GCF_000485595.1 Priapulus caudatus | reverse complement strand
GTACTCATGCACGTACGCACGCACCGTAAGCTCATGCACGCACGCACGCACGCATCGTAACTTCATGCACCGTATGGCACGCACGCAAGGCACGCACGTACTCATGCACGCACGCACGCACGTACTCATGCACGTACTCATGCACGCACGCACGCACGCACGTACTCATGCACGTACGCAGTTGTCTGCGGTACATCACAGTAGACAGTAACCCCCGCAAACTCACTGGCTTGTTGATGAACTCGCCTTTTTCGAATTACCGACTACACGTCTCGATATATTTACGTCTACCGTTCGAATTCGCGGCTAGCAGAACTCGTTGCGCGCTGTAAATAACCCCTAGACCGCGTCTACATGAGCAATGTGTTGCGCAGAGTACTCATGTTGCTTAGTAAGCACATGGTAGAAGAAAGGTGGTGTCTGCTACACACAGATGGTGGGGTGGGGTAGAGCACTGATCAGGAGGACAGTGGATTTCCAGCCCTCTAAGAGGCACGGGGGTTGGGCGTATAAGTTACTGGGGAAGGTGGTCTGCCCGTGCTACTTTTCGGTGGGCGGGGTGGTGCTGTGATACTGCTTGCTCAATTTGCTTGCTATTCTCATGTGAAGGTCGGTTGTGATGATAGCGGCTTCTGCGTTCAGCTGTAGTTTGTTTAGTGTTTAGGTGTCGTTAGTATCGCCAGGTAAAGTGGCGAATCTCCGCTCGAAGACGATTACCTTTCGTTATTACCACCCGTTCAGCTGATTTCACCGTGAACAGGAACTGAATGCGTCGGATGCCGTGTGGCCGTTACGCTGCGAGTCACCGCAACTACGTGCATGCGTGCGTGGTACACCGCTAGAATGCAGTTTTTCCTGTTTGACCATCTTCGCTTCTTTTCATCGTTTTTCTTTCTTTGCTTCGTTGCCTGTACTTCCTCTCTCGCACTCTCTCTCTCTCTCGCTCCCATCTCCGTTCTTTCTATGTATCTAATTCGTCTCCCTCTCTATGGCTATCTGTCTCTCTCTCTCTAGGTCGGTCAGTCATTCCCTCTTCCCCCCATTTTCCTCTCGCTCTCTACCGCTCGCTTACACTCTCACCTTCTTCCTCAATATCTCATTATATTTCACTCACACGTCTTGTAATTCTGCGACTTGTCGACTAGGCCCATTTTCTTTCTTCGCCACCAGTGATGATCTAACTGCGTCCATACGCATACTCCCTCATTTCGTCACTGTCCTCTGTGTCAGCCATGTTGCGAGACGCGGAAATAAAAGGGCCTGGCCATTCAGTTGTGCATGCACACGCGTGCGCACACGTTCCACTGCGAAAAGCTGTAGGCTAACCTGTCGACGAAAAAAGTCGTGCCTCAAAGTGGGTCACCAGTTTAGAAAGTGACATCCTACTTTCAAGGACTAATATAAACGATGTATTGAGCCGTATTCGCGCCACACTTGTATACATATATATTTGCATATAATATATCCGTACACACACTGTTCGCCATGTGTTTTGTGTAGACATATAGAGACGGTTCTGCTTGAACGAACGACAAGTTTCTTAAGTTGGTTCTTGCGTAACAGCGAGCCGCGGCTGGCCCCGGCCGTACGCACGCGCGCGCGTCCCTGCAGCAGGTCGCAGCGGGCACGGGGAGGGGAGGGGAGTGGAGGGGGTCGGGTCGCCGACGTGTTCGTCGAGCGTGTAATTCGCTCCGCTCTGACACAGTTCGGGGCAGCGGTAGCGCGCCAGCAGCGAGAGAGCGAGCGACAAGGCTGTCCGATTACTGATAGCGCACGCGCCCGCACACTCACGGTAGCTGCGCTCGACGGCGGCTGCTTCTTGTGGTCTGTGCTTGCCTTGCCTAAGTTCGCTCGCTGCCGTGAGTGAGTTACCCGTTTGCCGTGTCTTTGATCAACACGCTGCGTGCTAGCTTCGCTCGTCATCAACCCGTGCCGTTCTCCTGCGCTGCGAGTCCATATTGTCTGCGATTGAACACCTGCCTGGCGATTCCCGTGTCAGTGCACCGCAGTCAGTCTCTGTACGTGCGAGAGTTTGTGTTTCCGTATCGCGCGGTGCGTATGCACACGTCTTGGTTGGGACGGGAGAGCTACTACCGCCACTACACGGGATATTACTGGATTGATTGTACGCACGGCCTTCATCTATCTAATTGCGACCTCTAGCTATCGCGTTTCCAAGAACAACGGCAGTGCGGAGAACTAGAGTCGGGAGAACAAGAGGCTTGGTGTTACTCCGCTATACGCCGTGTTGATGTCGGACGCTGCTGTGTGATATATACGCATAATCCGCCTCTCTGCTAAACTTCCTCCCCCTATATACAGACGGCTCGCAGGTAGACAAACGGCCATGGCGCTGGATCACTACGAACAAGGTTGGTTAGTCTCTCGGTCTTCCGCTGGTTTGTCTATTTTGCTTGGTTGATTAGTTAGTTGGTTGGGTGGATGATTGATTCGATAGTGTGGGTTGATAGTTTGGTACTTGTTTAGTTGTTTTTCGTGGGTGGTTGTATTGTTAGTTGGCCGGGTCGGTGGGTTGTTAGTTGGTTGGTTGGTTAGACGAATGAATAATTGGCTGAGTGGGCCTGCGCGTGTGTCCTTGGGTAGTTGGTTCTGTGGGTGGCTGTTTGGTTAGTGGATTGGTATGTCTCCGGCACGTGGATATAAAAGATACACTCCCTCAGTATGTTTAGCACACGTTTATCGCAACGTTGCCGCGTCGTTTACAAGCTTAGATTGTTGTCCGTACATGTTCGCGAGGCCGCAGCCCTGCTGCTGAGGCGGGAGCAGCTGGTCGTGGGTCGGCCCTCGCCACCCGCCGGCATCGTTGAATTGCAAACTGCAGTTCGTTTATGAGACCAATTCAATTTACACGACCCCTCCGCGCTGTGAAGTCAATATGGCCACACGTACGCGGCACGCACGTACTCATGCACGTACGCACGCACGTACTCATGCACGCACGCACGCACGCACGTACTCATGCACGTACTCATGCACGCACGCACGCACGCACGCACTCATGCACGCACTCATGCACGCACGCACGCACGCACGTACTCATGCACGCACGCACGCACTCATGCACGTACGCACGCACGTACTCATGCGATCGACATAGAGCAGTAGTTATATATATATAATATACTATAATATATATATATATATATATTCCTGGCTGTGGGAAATCATTTCCCCGACGCCGATCATTGGGGGTCATAAAACGAGGCGTGTGTTGAAGACTGTGGTGATTGACGAGGGGTAAATAAGCAAGCAGCCAGTCGGTGTCGCCCGATTTCAATACCGTATATAAACGGAGCGGAACACGTAGAAACAGAACAGCGATTAGGAAATGAATAATAAACAGCTAATAGCTGAGAGACACATAAATAAGGAGGAACATCGGCAGAGAGAAACATGGTGTGTAGATCGGGAGAGCAGATGCTCTGAGCGTGGGAGTTGACAGAGAGAAGGGAAGGAAAGCACGCAGAGAAACGCAAAGAGAGAACGATACGTACAGCAGAGTAAAAGAGAGAGCAAGGATAATAGAGCGTAAAGAGGCGAGAGATAGAGAGCGCGGCAAGGGGAGAGAGAGCAGAGAAGAGAGAGAGAGAGGAGACGGAGAGAGAGAGGAGAGAGAGAGGAGAGAGCGCGCGCAGAGAGAGAGAGAGAAGAGATGATGATTAGAAACAGTGGGAGGCTGAGCAGCACATTTCATTATAGACATTCCGCGCAAAGTTGTTAGCACGTCACGGTATCGGTATTTTCAGATGTGGTAGAGATTTGGAGAGACGGTTAATTAAAAAGAAATAAGGGAAACGAGGATATTTGTGAATGTCCGGACGCAGATTGGTAATAACGGTGGAAAAGGGAGAGGACGCGCACATACGCACATATCTCCTTCGAGCATTATGATAGCTCTACGACAAACGCATGTGATCGAATAAAGCGCGTGGACAGAAAAAGGGTGAGAAGATGAGCAGGTTATATCGAGTTGAAACCAAATACGATGTGAGCAGGCTTTGTCAGAGGAAAAGGTGTTCACGATCAGAAGCCGGAAATCTGTTTCAAACACAAAACTATCACCGCAGCGTACATGTACATATAGTCAAGAGCGTATAAAGAAAGAGCCTTCTTTATACGCTCTTGATATAGTTATATGTACCTACATATACGGATACATATCACTGTATCACAGCCCTACACCCAAATACTGTTCAGATTGCATTCGACCGTCTCTATCTCTGTCTCTCTCGCTATTTAAATCTTGTATATATATATTATATATATTATATAATATATGTATACAAGTGTGGCGCGAATACGGCTAATATCATCGATATATATTAGTCCTTGAAAGGTAGAATGTACTTTCTAAACTGGTGACCCACTTGAGCGCACGACTTTTTGTCGTCGTACAGGTTAGCTACAGCTTTCGCAGTGGAACCGGCTGTGGCACGCGTGTGCATGCACAACTGATATGGCCAGCCTTTTGATTTCGCGCGTCTCGCAACATGGCTGACACAGAGTGGACAGGACGAAATGATGGGAGTATTGCGTCATGGACGGCAGGTTTAGATGCATGCACTGGTGGCAAGAAAGAAAATGGGCCTAGTCGACAAGTCGCAGAATTGACAAGACGTGTGAGTGAAATATAATATGAGATATTTGAGCGAAGAAGGTGAAGTGTAAGCGAGCGGTAGAAGCGAGAGGAAAATGGGGGGGAAGAGGAATGACTGACGACGCTAGAGAGAGAGAGACAGATAGCCAATAGAGAGGCGAGACAGAATTAGATACATTAGAAAGAACGGAGATGGGAGCGAGGAGAGAGGAGAGTGCGAGAGAGGTAATTACAGGCCAACGAAGCAAAGAAAGAAAAAACGATGAAAAGAAGCGAAGATGGTCCAAACAGGAAAAACTGCATTCTAGCGTGTACGCACGCAGCGCATGGCACGTAGTTGCGAGTGACTCGCAGCGTAACGGCCACACGAGCATCCGACGCATTCAGTTCAATGTTCACGGTGACATCAGCTGAACGGGATGGTAAATAACGAAGGTAATCGTCTTCGAGCGGAGATTCGCCACTTTACTCGGCGATACTAACGACACCGTAAACACTAAACAAACTCACAGCTGAAAGCACCATCTACCGCGCTATGACAAGAAGCCGCCTATCATCACAACCGACCTCACATGAGAATAGCAAGCAAATGAGCAACGCAAGTATCACAGCACCACCCCGCCCATCGAAAAAGTAAGCACGGGCAGACCCACCTTCCCCAGTAAATTATACGCCCAAACCCCCCGTGCTCTTAGAGGCTGGAAATCGACTGGTCCTGCTGATCAGTGCTTCTACCCCCCACCCCACATTGTGTGTTAGCATGAACCACCTTCTTCTACCATGTGCCTGTTACTAAGCAACATGAGTACTCTGCGCAACATATGCTCATCGTGAGACGCGGTCTTAGGGGTTATTGTACAGCGCCTGCAACCGATCTGGCTAGCGCGCGAATTATCGAATCGGTAGACTGTAAATATATCGAGAACGTGTAGTCGGTACATTCGAAAAAAGGCGAGTTTCAATCAACAAGCCAGTTGACGTTTGCGGGGTTACTGTTCCTACTTGTTGATGTACCGCAGACAACTGCGTAGTGCATGAGTACCGTGCGTGCGTGCGTCCGTGGTACATGAGTAGTGCTGCTACTGTGCATGAGTACGTGCGTGCCGGTGCTGTGCATGAAACGTACTTGCTATCCTACGTGCTACTGCGAGTAACGTGCGTGCTGCGTGCGTGCCTACGGTGCATGAAGTTACGTGCGTGCGTGCCGTGCGCTGCAGTGAGTTACGGTGCGTGCGTACCGTGCAATGAGTACATATTCTGCGTAGTCCTTGCCGCTGTACGTAATATGTGCCATATTGACTTCACAGGCGCGTGAGAGGGTCGGTGTAAATTTTCGAATTGGGTCTTCATAAACGAACTGCAGTTTCTAAAATTCAACTCGATGGCGGCGGGTCTGATCGCCGGTGGCTGAGGAGCCGACCATACGACCAGCTGCTTCCCGCCTCAGCAGCCTGGGTTGCGGTTACTATCATGACCTCGCCGAACATGTACGCGACAACATCTAAGCTTGTAAACGACGGCGCATTACGTATTCTAGTCTATTGCGATAAACGTCGTGTCTAAACAATACTGATGGGGAGTGTATCTTTTATATCCAACGTGCCGGTATGATGCATACCAAATCACTAACCAAACAGTCGCCACCCACAGAACAATAACCACAGGACGACCGCGAGGCCCACTCAGACGCTAATAATATCAAATTTGCTTAAACTCACACGTAAACCAACTAACATCCCACGACCCCGGCATAACTAACAATACAACCTACCACGTGAGAAAAACAACTAAACAAGTACTCCTAAACTATCAACCCACGCTATCGAATCATCATCCACCCAACGCGAACTAACTAATTCAACAAGTCAAAATAGACAAACCAGCGGTAAGAGCCGAGAGACTAAAATACCAAACCTTTTGTTCGTACGTGAATACAGACGCCATGGCCGTTTGTACTACCTGTCGCGCCCGTCTGTATATTAGGCGGGAGGGACGTTTAGACAGAGAGTGCCGTTATGGGTATATATCACACAGACACTGCGTCCTCGACATTCAAAACACGGCGTATAAGTGCGGTAGTCTATCTAAGCTTCTTATACACCAAGCTCTTTTTATTGTTCTCTTCCGACTCTTAGTTCTCTCACTGCCGTTTGTGTTCTTTGCCTGAAAACGCTGCATATTAGACTAGATTGAGTGGTCGCAATTTTAGATAGATGATGGCCGTGCCGTTACATAATCAAATCCTCTCGTAATATCCCTCGATCGTGTGGCTATTATCTGGATAGTCTGTAGCTCTCCTCCGTCCCATACCAAGACGTGTTAGCGTTCCATATCGATCCGCGTCATGACTTACGGAAACATCAAAACTCTTCGCTCGTACCAGTGACTTGGACTGCTCGAGTGGGCATGACACGCTGGAATTCGCATCTAAGGCATAGCTGTTTCAATCGCAGTCAATTAGTCTAATCGTCAGTTATCGTCAGTCTATCGATGAAACTGCTCACGATCGTATGTATGTAATCTCTCGCGTGAGTACTGAGATCTTTAATCCTTAATCGTACATACTGAAGTCCTGTGTATTCTTTATCAACTTCTTCATCAACTGACATATCTACTCAGTGAAAAACGTGCGGGTTATACTCTCACTCACTGTGACAGCGCGCGATACTTATGCTGAAGCGGCAAGCTCGATACTCAAGACCCTACTAACGAAGTCTCTCCGACCTTCAATCGTAATCTAGTGTCGATCATATATCTACGTCGTATCTATATATCTGTAGTGTTGCTAGTTCTAGCGCGTGCTTCACTCGCTCATATCTCTCACGTAACTCTCGTTACTGCTTTCCTAGTAGTCACGCCTCAGTAATACTAGCTACGCTGTTGGCCGACGCTGCTAGCGCATGCCCCTTAACTGTCTTGTTTGACAATGTGCTGCAGGGGCTCGTTAATTTAATGCTGGCCCTGCAGGCGTCAACAAAAATTTGTCACATTATTGGCGTCAATTTGGTCCTCCTGTGAATGCTCACAGAGAACCTCGAGCACGCGCTACATTGACGAGGCGCTCTCGAAACTGAATCACAATTGTGTCTCAGTGACGACCACTGTAACGCCCTTCCAATAAACACTCCCTCCCGTGCACGCTGCCGCATTACCTGAGTGCGTTCACGGTGTGGACGCCCATTTCTCGAGTGGTCGCAGTGGTTTGCAGTGTGCATTTAAACCGACGGCGTACATTCACATAAATTCCCGGCGGCCATATTGCCAGCATCGTGTACTCAGTCTGTGTAAGCTAGTAATCTCGCTATAACGCATAATAAGTATAAACTTGTTCGTGTCGTATTACAAGCGAAACGACTCATCGTATAATATATCCTCATATAGTCATACACCACGAAAACGGATGCGTGCGATAACACAGTTTTGCTGTCGTTGTGTACGGATATATTATAGCTCAATTTGACACCAACATTTAGTGTGTTTTGTGTGTTTTAGATAGTTGTAGGTATGCGTGCCTAAAGTGATGAAAGAACACGAGAGTTCTAAGGCTAGATAGGGCGTGGAGATAGTCGGTGTTCGTGTTGTAAGCTGCCGTTGTGTGCACGTGTGTTGTGTGTTGTGTGTTGTTATGTGTAGAGTCCGATGTGACTGTGAACGTTGATATTGTAGAGCCGTCTTGAATGCGATTAGTTCTGTTCTCGTGTTGTCGTTGTGTGTGATAGTTGCTAGGCACTAAGGTGTGTGTGGCATCATTACTAGCTGCAAGTCATCTACGCTAATGCTGGTTCAGGGTCAATCAAGGTGTCCTCCCCCCTCCCACCTCCCAGGGTGTCGTTAAGAACAGTGTCTGTCTGTTCGCTATTTTAACAAAGTGCTTGCTTTTAATTCCTGTATAATGGCCCAGCAAAAGGGAAACACAAATAATGTTCCTCTTATGAGACATGTGTCCTTGTGTAGAGTGGGTTGCTTAACACAATTAATGTTCGGTTGTGATAATTTTAATGCACTATGTAGATGTGCATTTGTGCTGTGTCTCATTGTCGCTCGTTGTGGGTGTATTTGCGTAGTGTGTTGCGGCTGCTAATATAAACTCTGCGTTGTTTGGCAGGGAAATTAATAATACAGGCGCTTTAGATGGCAAAGATATAGTTGATTGAGCACATACACGTGCCTGTGTGTGGTGTGTGTTGTGCGACGCGCAATCAACGTTGT
>NW_014577289.1:438367-445792 GCF_000485595.1 Priapulus caudatus | reverse complement strand
TATATATATATATGCTTATGCGATTGATTTCATCTCGGCTGCTGACTGGAAAAGTAGTGCAAGAGCACGCGAAGTGAAACGTCTCCATAACTATGGTTAGCGCTAGCAGATGTAGCGAGCAGATCTTACAAGATCACAGATCGTAGATGATTATGGCGTCGGCCGCGGTGACAGTAATCGCGATCGTATAGCGAGGTCACGGATTCCGCTACGCGTATTAAATTCATGTTATTGTATGTAATTGGGCTAACGCGCTTTGGCAGGGGAAGGAAACGATGCTGGTGGGGTGGATGCGGAGAGGAGGGGGCGCGGGAGGGTGGACGCTTGGAGGAGGGTAAAATATCTCGTGCCGCTCTACGCAATTACGTATACATCCTAACACCCACGTCATCTCTTTTCATCACGCAGACGAGCGAATCGATGACGCCGATGACTTGCGAGCGACGATGCCATCGGAACCTCTTCATCCTGCTCCGCCTCCGCAGCAGCAGCAGCAGCAGAAGCGGAAGTTGTGCGCCGTCGACTGGACGGACGCCCACTCGCAGCCTCCCGCCAAGATTGCGGCAGCGGCGGCGCCGGCGGGAGCGGCGGGAATTCCGCGCGGAAGTGCGACGCGTGAGGAGCGTAAGCAGGTGCTGAAGATGTCCATCGGCAAGCTGCGGCAGATCGACGACCCGGAGGTGTTCCTGCGTCGCAGCGTGCTCATTCACAACACGATGCAGAAGCTGCAGCGCGAGGTGAAGGAGGAGAAACAGCAGCAGCGACAGCAGCAGCAGCAGCAGCAGCAGCAGCAGGAAAGCACGAGTAGCACCGGTGACGCCTCCATGCCGCAGCAGCAGCATCAGCAGCCATCACGCTGCTGCGAACATTACACGCGCTGCGACGTGTCGACGGACGGCAGCGCGTGTCTCGCGAGAACGGAGAGCTCTAGTCCGCGCTGCGCGCTGCCGCCGACGACGACGATGACGATGACGACGGACTTGCGCGTGGTGGAGAGTGTCGTGCCGCCCGCGGACTGTGATACGGCAGCGGACGACCTGTGCGCCGTCGGCGACATTCCAGACGACTATGATGCCGACGAGAGCGCGACGTCAGCCGACGAGTTTGCTGACATCAGCGGCGACGAATTCGGCAGCATCATCTACTCGCTTTAGTTACCGCCGCCGCCGCCGCTGCTGCCGTCACTGCTCAACGTGGAGATAACTGCCTCCCGGGGAAAGCGTCATGAACTTGATTTCGGTTGCTGGGTTTTTCGGATGGGATGCGAGCGTGTGTGATATGTGAATGATGAGTGAAAGATGGGCAGAAGAATAGAGAGGGAGAGAGAGAGAGAGAGAGAGAGAGAGAGAGAGAGAGAGAGAGAGAGAGAGAGAGAGAGAGAGAGAGAGAGTGCGTGCGCTCGTGTATAATGACTCGAGTCAGGGAGAGAAAAGGAGATGAACATAGAAAAGGATAGAGAAAGAGGAAGGGGGAAAGAGGAGAGTGAGAGAAAGACAGAGAGAGAGTGAGACAGACATGCAGTCAAATAGACAGATAGGCAGACACGCAACAATATGTAATATAGCGAATGTAAGGGTTGTCGTGTTTGATGTCGTGCTATAATACTTTCCAGAAGCAGTGCAACTTTATATCAATGATTTTAAATTGCTGTACTGCTGCCGTCCTATTCGTAGAATTCGTGCGTGTAGGAGCCTGACATCCAGCAAAGAACGAGTGAAGCCAAATTACGAATATCATTATTATGATCAAATCAAATCTTCAGGCCTGTAAGTTATACGTAGCTCGAGTGATTCGAGGTTAAACGATGGTACGTCTAGAATTTAAACAATGGCGTAGATTTCAAAAAAGACATTTTCATTCAAACGCACATGTTCTTGCGTCATTGGCCACCATATTTACGAACCTAGGCGCCATTATGACCCTCACATCTGGGTCTCCGCGGACATACAGGAATCGCGTACATCCGGGGAGTCAGTGCCATTCCTTCTTAATGGCCATCTAAAATCGCAAGTTAATCTCGCGAACATTCGGTGAGAGTATGACGAATCTGTTAATCATTTTAATAAATATCATAAACGTTCACATATCCTCGTAATCAGCTCTTAATCTACGCGCGGATTCTTATTTCGCGACTCTGACAATTATATATAATTGCTGTGATGAGTCTGACCGCCCAGCCGGTGAAACAACATTTCATCGACCGCGCCCGCGATACAGCTGTGGCCTAACCGCGTTACATGCCTCCGGTAGCAGGCACATAAGCAGCGGCGATACATGGCGAGGTGAGCGTATGCTACCGACGCCACGCTGATGAACTAATTTTCCTCGGGGCTCGGTCACCTAAGCTTTAGGAATTTCGATGTTAGGGACAATTTCGGCTGAGTTGATATATACATATATATATATATATATATATATATATATATATGTATGTATGTATATATATTTACAAGGGCCGCTCGCAGCGAGTGCTGCATGTGTGGTGTGAGGATTACTCGCTTCTCAAAACATCCGTCGGGCATGTGCGTGCTTGCCTGTGTGCTTGCGTGTGCAGGTGCCTGCATGCGTGCGTATCTGTATATGCACGCATTGGTGCGTGCGTGCGTGCATGCACGCATGCATTTACCTGCGGTTAGGCTGCTCTCTCCGCAGATGACGGCTGGTAAATTCCCGTGGCGGTGAGCGAGGCACGCATGCAGCTCGCAAAGCTGCTATACGCATACCCGCTCATTTAATAATGTTACGCGCTCTCCGATACTGTGCCGTTGTCGTCCGCTCGTCTCGTTTTCACTTCCGTCTGTCTCTTATTCGATTATAATCTCGTCTCATAGGTTCACTCTAATTTGTGCTCGCCCGGGCGTGTGTGCGTGTTTGCGTGCATATGCGCATGTTTGCGCGCGTGTGCTTGTATGTGTATATGTTTGTTTGTGTATGTGTGCGTGCGCGTGAGTGTGCGTATTTGTCGCCTGCGAGCGTGTGGTTTAACTTGCGCGCTAATGATTATGAAGGATTGTGATGAAAGCTCTTGCGAAACACACATCAAGCGCCCGCCCCTCACCCCGGAAAAACACAACCAACATGATCGCGTCGTCATAAACCCGCCTCCCCCCCCCCGAGTCGCGCCCTGCAGTTATGTGGCCATCGTGAGTGGTTACTGGTGTGTATGAAGCATCTGACGGAATTGACACGGACCGTAAGCGAACATGAGATTGAGAACACTATGTATTTTTAATATGAAACTAGAATAGGCCTTTCTTATCGCGTTGAGAAAATAACAAAAGAAGTTTGTATATTTCGTATTTATACACCAGAGAATAACAAGAGGACACACGATAAATTAGAACGAATAATTCGAATGATTGTGAGATGTTACCGACAGGTGTAACTCCAAACACTGTACAAATAAAATTTGTATTATATTTATATGTAATATATATATATAAATATCATATATATATATACCTGGGGCCTATATGTAATATTGCTGCGGCTCAATGCTTACCTATATGGATGCAGGTATAGAATTCAATCTCTTGTTGTTAATGACGAAGGTGGTTGCTATGGGGTAAATATTCATAAATATATTTTTGTGAGAACCCGACTGCCTCTCAGGCAAGACCGTCGGAGCACGTAAACGTGTTTCTCTATTACCCATAGCAACTATTAAAGTCCGCACAGCACAGTGTAATAATATTATGTTTTGCACACTGCGTATTGTGTTAATAGCCGTGTGTTATCTTATAACTGCGTTGTATGTGGGAAAAGATGGACTTGTCCATTTTATGTTATATATATACATATATATATATATATATATTAAACGATACATTGTAATGACGTTCTGTCAGAATAATATGTTGTTGCAACATTAAGAAAGTGTTTGCCTCGTTCTGTTATCTTGTTTACACGCCGAGCACCACCGAACACCAAGTATTACATATATCCAAACTATGATACATATGTCATGTATTGTCACTCTTTAGCTCGTTAATTCGACCATCATCAATCACTGCCTATTCCAACGTTATAGTATCGTTAGCCCATCTCTATCGTACTGTCGCACAGTCGCAACGTAGGGGCGCATGCAAGTGTCATTGCCACATATCTGTCGCATGATCGCTCCAGCCATCGTTAAACCGTGGTTGACTCGTCGGTCTCGCTAACCATAACGTAGTCACGCTTTCAAGTCTATCATCGCCGGCCTCGTTTATTGTTGTCGGTTGAAAATAGTATCTTTTTCGTGCAACCCATGAATGGGTGCACACACATACAGGAACATTATAATTGCGTTCATAAACATCACTCGCTTCGTCCTTCGACGGCAATAATCCTGAGATTTCCCGTTACTGCAATACGAGTACAATAGATTATTTTATCGTATAACTGATTTAAAATCATTATCGGCGATTCAGGAGACGCAGAAGCATCACCCTGGAATCAAAATAAATGTGATAAGCCGCTCGACGAGCATTTCGCATCGTAGATCGACGGCCAAGAACACTCGCTTTCAACATTGCTGCCACTTTTGTTAAACACCCGCTTTGTGATGCGGCGCGAGCATTGCGGCTCCGCACAGTGAAACCAGTAACAGGTTACACTTATGTACGCAATACTGCAGTCACCTTGCGGTGGCGTAAGACTTATCTAAAAGTAGGCCGCCGCAGAGTTGGCACTAGAATGAGTACAGCGGGACATTCAATAGACGTTCTATTAGCAACGGAGCTTAATGGCAGAGATCATCATGCTCTGGTTCCATTGTCGTTTGATCCATTTAAAAGTTTTCAGGTCGTGCAAGTTATTTAGAACGCGACGGAAGATCGGCGTACCAAACAAGAGTAATCACCGATCGAGATTCGTACATAGGAGAGCTATGCCGCCAGGGTAGTTGTAAAAGATTTAACACAGAACATCGTTATACGATCAGGAATATACATAAACAGTGATGATTTCATGTAGGCCTACTGCTCAAATCATGTACTCTTGATATTATCGAAATAAGTCGACATAACTAGATAAGCAGAAAAACTAATTTTGTTATATATAAATAATTATAAATAAAACTAATAATAATTATGAAATAAAATAGAAGGTAAAGTTGAAGACCTTCGAAAGAAATTTATCGTGACGTACGTATCCGTCATTGATTCTTGTTGTGGTCAAATCATTTAAACAACAAATTTTCACATTTACAAATTCGATATCGCGTATGCCGTGATAGAATTCTCCTTTCATTTTTTGTCTTATGCCTGTATAACGCAGAGAACCTGCTTAAAGTTGGGTATATATATATATATATATATATTCCTCAGTCATACAGCCCACGTTAAAACGCGCTCACGCACACGCACGCACGCATGAACAACCCGACGACCAAGTTTTGACGAAAGTAACAATACAAGGATGACAGACAGTAAGACTGTTGTCGAACTGTTTCGTTCGTTATTAGACAGCGCAACATCTGGGTCACGCTCATAGCGACCTCGCTCGCAGCGCCATCTCGTGCAAACACTTTCACTGGGTCACGGGTTCCGTGCCTATTGCTGCCACATGACATGGTTTCAAAAGCGTGTATGTACATTAATTTTACCTAGACGCTACACGAGACACTTGCTGTTTTGATGGCTTGAATTACATTCAGTCGCCGTGTCGAAGGATGTGGACATAGATACCGAATGTTCAGTGAAGCATTTCAGTGTATTAGTGGCGCGCTTTATTAAAATGTGTTAGATAGAATGTGCCCCAGGGCATGCATACGGTGGTAATTTTACGTTTTTCTTTGCACACACGTTAAGTCAGTAGGGATGCATGCGGGATATAATATAGTTCTGCATTTAAATAAAATGAAATGAAAAACAAATAAATGAAATATACATCAATGCAATAAAAACCGGTATTCTCGGTGGAGAGCATATACCTAATTCACGGAAGTTAGGATTATTACACACATAATGTACACTGTGATAATAAACAATAACATCTCGCAATACGTATAAAATGTTATTGACTGTGCCTACTAGTTGTGGAGGTCTGCTGTCATGGACGTGTAACGGAAGAGGCAGACGTGGAATAATACGTAATAATACGTGGAATAATAACTCGTATAATACAGGGATCCTGCACAAAACCTGCAGCGCCATCCCCGCTGTGTTTATCGCTGGCATCATTCATGCACTATCATCCTCATAGCTTTTTTCACCGTCTCCATTTATTCCAACAATTCAGCGTCACTAACATATCAAAATTCGTCGTCACCAAGTTCCAACAGTTTTTCCGATTATTATTTTTTTCAAAGAGCTGTAAATTTGCTTGTTTTGCTGTAAGGTCGCATCACGAATATTTTGTATTCACAACAACATCATAAGCGGCATGGTCGCTTCTTTAAATTAGCCCACACTGGCCAATTTATCGTCATAACTTACAGCCAAACTGTAATGATTTGTTAGTTCTTTATTGGTTAGTGCTGTAGCGTTAAGCTGGGTTTACACTACCGACTTTGTGTTGGCGAATTGGACCAACTTCCCAACTATACAACCGACAATCGGCAGTGCATGCACGCAAAGGTTGCACGACTAACCGATCGATAGCAATTAGTTTGTGAGATTAGAACATGTTCTGTTTTCGCCAACTCGGAGTTGCCGAATTGCGAAATTGGTCCAAATCGCCAATTCGCCAACATAAAGTCGGTAGTGTAAACCCAGTTTTATGCGCACTAACACATGTATATGCATGCACACACAGGCGTATTAGAGCAGTGCTCGGTACGGCAGTAGAGGCTAAACAGATTGCACACTCATAAACACAAAGCTATGAAATTATTATTATTAAAGAATAAAATGACTGATGGGGAAAGTCTGCCAGCTCGCCAGGAGGCGTTAATTCTAAGCTACGAACGCATTACTATGGTCTCATATGAAACCTCAATAGAGCTGTATTATTAGCTCAATTCCCTGTATGATTACTTCCATCATTAAATGGGAGCACACACGCACACACGCACGCACGCACGCACGCACGAACGCACACACACACACGCGCGCACACACACACACACACACACACACACACACACACACACACACACACGCGCAGGCGCACACACGCACACAAACATAACTGTTAGGCACACACAAATTCTCGACACTGTCATCGCTAATCCTGGTTGCGCTCAGCAGCATATAATAATATAATATAACGAACATTTCAGGGGTCGTTGATTACTGCCCGCTGTAGTCTGCAGTGGACTGACTACATGCACCTACTTTCTCGTCAGGCAGCCGATGCATCGAGCCGGTGCTCACCCCATCACTCACCCTCGTATTTATTATCAGCATATAACTATATTATATCGTGCAATAATTAAAATTGCATGTATATTATTGTATATTATATTATATCATATAATTTTACTGTACCTATATAATAATG
>NW_014577289.1:428833-436363 GCF_000485595.1 Priapulus caudatus | reverse complement strand
GGTACCGCTCTGGCCGGACAGGCCGAGGATTCAGAGAAAAACGGTGAATGACTCTTGGTTCTTTCTTTGAGGACAGGCCATGACACGGTTATTATAGTTCCCGCGCGGTGCGCGGGACAGCGACGCTCGCGATGTGTATACAGTAAGGTTACCGCCGCGTCGTTCAACATTCGAGCCTTCAACGTTGGGTCGTCCTTGCGTGGAACTTGGGATACGTTGATGACAGTAGCCAGAGCGCGCGATTATGTAGTGTCGGGTGTTTATATCGAATACGTGTCGGTAAGCAGAATTTGCTGTTGATGAAAGCGTCATGGCGGGTTACGTCGTAATGGTGGAACACGCATGCGCCCACGCACGCACGCACAACACGTGCACGTACCAACCCACACACACACACACACACACACACACACACACACACACACACACACACACACACACACCACGGCAGACGTATGCTTGATGACGCTCTCGAACGGCATCCACTACATACTATGTGGAGTTGTTAGACGCAGTTGTCCCAATTAAGTATGTGAAATTGATATCTACGACTGTAGCCCATGTACACTGCGTGTGCACGCGCCCACACGCGCACATGCACCTGCACACGTCTCTTTCTGCACTTCGTCAGATCAATGATCGCCGCTTTGGTAGCTGCATTCTCTTATCCTTTTATTCAGGTTACCCCTCCTTTCTCTCTATTTATCCCGTCGCTCTCCCCTTTCATCTCTGTCTCCCCTTTCCTTTCCCTCACCCTCGTCCATCCGTTGCTCCTCCGCGCTCGCCCTTTTTCCTCTCCAATTTCTCTCGCACTGTTTCGCTATCAACTGTTGACCGGTCGTCACATTACATCTAGAAACCTGCCCGAGTCTTCCTCATCGCGAGTGAGAATTTCTTGCGGGCAGAACTCGCGATCGCGTGCCGAGGTCACCGGTTCAGTTTTCTGCGAGTGGCCGCGCAGCAGAGGCGCGTTCTGCTATATGTGATCTCCGCGGGTGTGGCTGGTCGTAGCTGCGGCAGGTTGTTGCCGCTAACAAAGGAAGAATGCGGGTGTGCAACGTCGTGTCTCCAACTGGAGGCCCCCTACAGATGAACCCTACAGCGCTTCTATTTGACCCACTAGAGACCACGCCGTTCAGCTATGTTTCTCCAGACTCCTTGCAGATAACCTTAAATGTTCCTCACAACTGACCTGCAGAGACTCCGCTATTTGTGACCTGCAGAGACTCCGCTATTTGTGACCTGCAGAGACTCCGCTACTTTGTTTGCAATGTTACGTCGTATTCGTAATACCAGGGGTTAATAATTGACATTATTAACCCCTGGTAATACCTACGTTTCTAATACCTTTGTACCTGGTATGTACTCAGAGGTTCACAATATATGAACTTCGGAGGTACCCTGTACGAACGCCTAGAGACCGTGCCGTATTCCGTTTTTCCAGGCCCATTCATAGAGAACCCTGATATACTCTCAGACACCTAAAGGTACTACGCGTACACTCTAGTTCCCCATGTGCACAAGATGCCGCATATTTGTAATCGTTTGGGTAGAGTTTGTCGGTTGATTCTTTTATTGACAACTATCGTACGTCCCCCACTCGTGTGATACGCGGAATGTAGGTGAGTACATAAGCACATCAACTATACAGTTTGTGTTCTTGATAGTGAGTCCGTTAGTGGAGACGGTTTACGATTATAAGCGAGTGTAAAGTATAGATGGTACAAAACCTATAAGCAGCTGGCCGTAATTAATAGGCTATGATATTGAAATAGACCGCTGACCTGAGAGTGATGACCTAAGACCTGAGAGTGATGACCTGAACCTGAGAGTGATGACCTAAGACCTGAGAGTGATGACCTGAGACCTGAGAGTGATGACCTGAACCTGAGAGTGATGACCTAAGACCTGAGAGTGATGACCTGAGACCTGAGAGTGATGATCTGAACCTGAAGGCATTTTATACATGTGACTGTTGTATGCAGGTGGCCGTTCTATACAGGTGGCTGTTCTATACAGGTTTCTTCTGTATAGAACTGCAACTGAGCAAAATGCCGAAAGTGGTCTTCGAGGACAGGTAGCCATTCTATACAGGTGCAGGCTTCTTCCAGGCCTTTAACACATGTTGGGTCTGCATGTCTTTAAAACTGTTCAAAGCTAATTTGTGACACCCCATAAATCCCCTGACATTGCCTAATCAACATGCCTTAATTTCCATCTGTTTTTATTATTTATGTTCATGTTTCTTGTTCAATATTTTCCCGTTTATTAGATGAAATAAACATGCCCAAAAGTAGTAGCATAGTTTAACGTAGATAGGTAGGTGGGTAGAAGTTCAGTTTGGCCACTAAACTGAAATAATTTCTTACACTATTAAACCGTTATCTATGCAGATGCGGTGGCGTTTAATTTACCAAGGAAAGGTCGCAATTATTCCATCGCTCAAATCCCTCCCCCACTCACCATCTGCGTGGGACGTACTATTGTGACGTTCGTTGTTTCGTCTGCCAGGTGAGCGTCGGCGCGGACTTTGAGCGGCCAGCTGGAGGCTTCTGCTGTGCGCAGCTGCGGCGGCGTCTCAGCACCTCGGCCCGGGGTCTGCGTCCACCTCGTGCAACCGCTCAACCTGCTCGCCATCGGACACACGGCGCGTCGTCAGGTATACACTGGCGACCCCCTGGCGCACGGCGCGCAATCGCTCACGTTTGCAGTTTCTTGCATGGAGCATTGTTCGAGGACCGCGGTTCGGGACGGACGAGTCGGCGTCGGTGGGAAAAGCACGGTGAAGAGATCAAAAATTTGCCTGGTACAAGTCCGCAGGGAAATACCACGATGTGCGCAGTGAACAAAATATTGGTCGGGGAAAAAAGATTTTCGCTAACGCCAATGCACCCACTCGGACACCTGCTGCGCAATTGTGATCGTGAGCGGTGTCGGCGTTTTATTAACAAATACAGTTTCGAGAAAAATTCTTTATATGACATTGTGCGTACGAGGCTGTGACCATTGGCCATAAATCACAGTCAACCGACCACTGAATTCATTTGTTACTAGACCCAGAACGCTATTTCCCCTATGCCCTTTCCTTGTCGCTTCAATATACGCATGTAGCGATCCACAGTCACCAGGCAAGACGGTTCCATTTATCAAATAACATCTTGACACTGTGAACGAGTAGTCACTGCGAGTTTTGTCCTGTTACTTGACTGCTACCATTGGTTTTCCTATCATCTAGGAGTCATGCACACGCGTAAAACGGCGGCTTCATTTCACGCGGGGCAGCTTACAGCCTTCAATCACGATGACCCTCGATCACCATACGTCATTTCTGCGGACTCAACCTGTACCTCGTGTCGCGGAACAGGTGGCCGCTCCTAAACACTGCCTCTCACAGGTGCCGTAGCGGCGCCGCAAGTCGCCACTGTAGATGTTGGCGTCACGTATGCGAAAGGCCATCCTTTATATTCTCATGTGCATTTATGATGCAGGTGATTAGGTTTTCGTGTTGTTTAGTTTGAGACTGTAAAGCTTGCTGGATGTGAAATTCACCCCACAATTTGCAGAGGAACAATTACTGGTCCATGATATATTATGATATCGTTATACTTCACAATACTAGATATAATTTATATATACCTTGACAAATATATCGTTGAGTAAATAAACATCTTAAAGATATTTATCTATATTATGAACGTACTTAAGAGCAAATTTATTAGCGCTTGTAATAATAATTATGAGTGTGTGCATAACCGTTTGTTCTTTGCTGTAAATTTTTAATAGAAGCGACACAGCCACATTGGGTCAATTTCATGCTATAACCCAGAGATTTACACACCGATAGCGCTGACAACGATAACTACATTATAATAATATACACTATTATCAAGTGCATTTTACTACTAATACACTGGATTGTTATAATAATTAACTAGTACTTAAATATTGGGTCGGCGCCCCGCGACGAAATCAATGTCAATGTTATGAACGGGTTTATGTGATTAAACACATCAATCTGTATATAAACGTAAATAATGTTACTAATTTTAATATATATGAATTTATATAATAATATATCGATAATAAACAGTATGATATGTTCTCCGTCCCGCAGCCTCTTCTCGAAGGCGGCGATCAGCCTTCTGCCAACGCGCCGCGCGTCGATCTAGAAGATCGACGGCAAGTTGCCGCTCGCACGAGCCGCTTCTGCCTTGAGTACGTCGGAAACCTGCTGCTCGACGCTGTCGCTGCGCCGGACCCCCCGCGCAGCCGGGCCGCTCTACCTCGCACGCGGCTCCTCAACGGGCCACATAATTCAGCATCGCGACGCGGCCGGGCAATTATTCCCGGTAGCGACGCGCTCACGCTGCCGAACGCGTACACGCACGCCGCCTTGCTGCTGCCACTTCTCCGCCGCCGCCACAGCCCACGTTCAATACTGCGGCGACAGCTGTCCGTCGCCCAACGGACCGTATCTCTCACGGGGCATACGATACCCCAAGTACGTTCAGCGAAGGTCGCGCGCCTCGCTTGGCACGGTGCTCAACGAGACTGATGCAGCCACTGTGCAACGACGCGCCTCTATCACTTCCGATTCGCGCCGAGGGCTTCGCTCTGCAGCGCCTGTTACCCCTGCTCACGCTTCGTACGATTTTCAGACATGATGGGAGCGCGGGCCCGGCGAGCGCATGACCATCTTTGGATTGGCGATCGCTCCACAAGTGTATCCCACCGCCCTCCCAGCTCAACTAATGCTACTAGTAGGAACACTATATAGATGGATCATTCTAGATTAACTATTGATACAGCAGAGAACTAAGAAGCGACACTGATCTGATCGCATAATATAATAATTGATAATACATAGTTGACTTTTCAGGCATCGCGCAGCACGTAGAAAGGTCCTTAATAATTACTGGCCGATAGAGTGTAGCTGCGTCTGGCGTCGCCGCAGAGCTGCTTCAGTGAACTCGCCGTGAGTATGCAGAACGATGTACCATATGAAAAGGTATCATAGAAAAATTTAGAGATCCATAGCATTATTAAAATTTTTGTTTAATTATAGAATGATGAAAAGGTAAAATTGATCGCGGGCAGTTTAAAACGTGCGGGTTAGTGCGAGGTTTCTAATATTATAATCATAATGTTTACCGTAAAATTGGAATAATACATTAGCAGGCGTACGGGTTTTTTCCTCCTGATTTCGCGGCGTGTTTTAAAATATGGAGCAGCTAACTGAACTTTTTCACAGGCAATTGCAGTTGTACACGTGATAGCTGTTTTGACATTCATTGATTAGGAAAAGGTATTTATATTTTTCCTATTAGGTGCACCACCTGGACTCGCAGCGAAACACGCGGCCCCATAATATATGCGTTTTCCGATCTGGTGTCGCTGACATATCCAATTTATTTGCTTGGTGATTTGTGTACGGAACGAGTTGATTGAGTTGTAGGGATTAGGTGATGCCTGCAATTTGGAATGTACTGATTTGTGCAGCGGTGCGGACACAATGAGTGACCGAGCTAGCACGAGCGGTGTTTGTAAATGAGAGAGATAGAATGGTTAATAGAAATAATAGACTTGGTTTGACATGCGGAGTTAGTTTCTTCTAACATGATCATCCGTTTATTGTAAGTAGAGCCTTGCAGTTGGGGGGGCGGGCAAGGGAGAGGCCAAACAAATGTACGGTACAGATTACCACTGTCAACTAACCCAGACACAAAACTTGTGCGTGCTGAAAAAAGACGGTATACTGGCCGCCTGTTCGTTAATACATATCATCGTATTCCTGAACAAATACTTTTGTATAAAAATTCCGGTTTCAACGTAGAAACGAGTAAAAGAACCAGCTTCGAAATTTCATAGTCATGCGTAATTCAATAGGCATTTTCATAAATAAAATAGCGTTGGCTGAACATAAATAGCTGGGATAATTATATTAATAACCATATCTACAGGTCATCATAGCGCTTCATACTGAGTATCTGTCGATTCTGCTGTAATTAGTGTTGGCCCACATAATATAGATCGCTTTGTCTCGCCTGCTTGACTGGCTAGTGTATGGCCCCTACGCCATCGATTTCGCAATCCCAGACTATCGACTTCTTGAAACTGTTCACGCATGTACCACCTCGGCAGTATATATAAATCTCTTTTGTTTAGTTACCATTCGATCGTAGCAACGTGCTTCTTGTAAGAAAAGTTAATGTTTCCAGGTAATATTCCTATTCTAATATATCTAGGTATCTCTCTCTCTCGTTCTCTCGGTCTCTCTCTTGATAATATCTCTCTCTCTCCTCGGGGGTCTCTCTCTCAATCTGGATATTATATATAGTGAATAAATAATATGTTGTTAGTATATAGTAATATAATATATATATTATACACCAATGCACCGCGAAATTAACCACGCACACATTCACGCACTCGTACGGTCGTTGCACCACACATCACACACACGCGCAGCACCACACACACGCGCGCACATACACACCACACACAACGCACCACGACACACACAACACCACACACACACAACCCACACACACACGATCACACACACACACACACACACACACACACACACACACAAACGTACGACCGTTTACGCTTCAAGTTGGTCGTCTGCTGCCGCCCACTCTAATCGAGAAGCTAAACCAGTGACCTGCGGTGCGACGCTATCCATCGATATAACCACGAGCTGAGTTTCGAAGCACGGCCTGCGCGTGGTCTACTCTGCTCTGTTTCAAGCGCTCCTGGAGGTACGACTGTCGCGTGCTAAAAAACTAGACTGCTGGTGCTGTGGTGCCAGCCACTGAACAAGCCGCCCGCTGCTGCTGTTACCGCTGCTGGGGTGGCTGGTAACTTGCCACTATCGCGCGTTCAACACGCCAGATCCCGGTCCCTGCAACTGGTTTTCATCTTTGTGTCCGCGCCTATCGTCGTCATCTTGATAAAAGATCGCAATTTGCATATCTTTGCGCTAATATGTACACGTGATGTGTGTGATGATCGATGTGAATGGGAGCGTCCTCCACTCCCTACAAGTAATTAAATGTATTTCCACAAGCTAACAGCCGGTGAGCTAACAGGTTAATATTTACCATCAGCGAAGGCCAACCCGATGAGCTAGCAGAATCGTTAAAATCTTACCACAAGCTAAGCAGCGGTGAGCTAGACGGTTAATATCTTACCACAGGCCTAAGCAGCGTGAGCTAGAGCCCGCTTAATATCTTACGCGAGAGCAATAGCAGCGGAGAGGCAAAACAGGGAAAATACGTATGTCCCACATGCAAGCAGGAGAGCTAACAGTGAATAGTCATTCCCACAGCTTTAAGCGGAAGTGGAAAGCTAACATGGAATTTATTCACAGCTAGCAAAATGAGTTAACATGTGAATATATTCACACAGCTAAGCAAGGATGATTAACAGCGTGAATAATATTCCACAGCTAAGCAAGGGATGAGCTAACAGGTGTAAGATATTCCCCACAGCTAGCAGAGAAGAGTAACAGTGAATATTATTCCC